>NW_025201007.1:0-6937 GCF_004010195.1 Chiloscyllium plagiosum | reverse complement strand
ACACAGCGAGGGAGGGACACGCACTCACACAGCAAAGGGGGGCATGCATACGCACACAGTGAGGGGGATACACGCAGACACACAGTGAGGGAAGGACATGCGCGCGCACACACACAGCGAGGGAGGGACACACACACAGCGAGGGAGGGACATACACACAACACACACGCAGCGAAGGGGAACACACAGACACAACGAGGAAGGGACACGCGCACACACAGAGAGGGAGGGACACACACAGCGAGGGAAACACACACACACAGCAAGGGAGGGACACGCACAGACACGCAGTGAAGGGACACACACAGCGAGGGAGGCACACGCACAGACACGCAGCGAAGGGAAACACACACACAAACACACACATACAGACACAGTGAGGGAAGGACATGCACACACAGCGAGGGAGGGACAAACACACACACTTACGGTGAGGCGACTACACGCAGACACACAGTGAGGGAGGGACACGCACATACACTGCAAGGGAGGGACATGTACACACCGTGAAGGAGGGACAAACACACACATGTCGAGGGGGAGGGCATGTGTACAGAAATTGAGAGGGGGCACACACACACACACAGCGAGAGGGGACACACAGACATGGCAAGGGTGGGACGGACACACACACACAGCGAGGGAGGGATATACACAAACACACAGAGCAAGAGAGGGCCACGCACATAAACAGCAAGGGAGGGATATGCGAGTGACACGCAGACACACGGCGAGGGAGGGACACGCACTCACACACACACACAGAGCGAGGGAGGGACACACACTCACACAGCGAGGGAGGGACACACACACACACACAGCGAGGGAGGGACACACACACACACAGCAAAGAGGGGGCATGCAAACGCACACAGTGAGGGGGATACACGCAGTCACACAGCGAGGGAAGGACATGCACACACACACACACACACAGCGAGGGAGGGACACACACACAGCGAGGGAGGGACACACACATACACAGCAAAGAGGGGGCATGCAAACGCACACAGTGAGGGGGATACACGCAGTCACACAGCGAGGGAAGGACATGCACACACACACACACACACAGCGAGGGAGGGACACGCACAGACACGCAGCGAAGGGGAACACACAGACACAGCGAGGGAGGGACACGCACACACACAGCAAGGGATGGACACGCATACACACAACGAGGAAGGGACACGCACAGACACGCAGCGAAGGGGAACACGCAGACAACGAGGAAGGGACACACACAGCGAGGGAGACACACACACACACACAGCAAGTGAGGGACACGCACAGACATGCAGTGAAGGGACACACACACACACACACAGACACAGTGAGGGAAGGACATGCACACACACACTTACGGTGAGGGGAATACACGCAGACACACAGTGAGGGAGGGACACGCACATACACTGCAAGGGAGGGACACGCACACACTGCGAAGGAGGGACCAACACACACATGTCGAGGGGGAGGGCATGTGCACAGAAATTGAGAGGGGGCACACACACACAGCGAGAGGGGACACGCACAGACATGGCGAGGGAGGGGCACACACACACACAGCAAAGGGGGGCAGGCACTCACACATGGAGGGGCGATGCGGACACACAATGGTGGGGATATGCACAAAGAGTAAGGGAGGGACACACACAAGGTACGGACACACTTACAGAGCGACGGAGTGACACGCGCACACACAGCAAGAGGCGCACACACATGCACAAAGCGAGGGAGGGACACGCACACATACACGCAGACACACAGCAAGGGAGGGACACACACAGTGCGGGAGTGACACACATATACACACACACGCAGCGAAGGAAGGACACTCACATACACTGTAAAAGGGTCACACAAACTCACAGCAAGAGGGGACACGCACATGCTCAAGGACATGGACACACACAGCGAGAGAGGGACACGCACACACATAGCCAGGGTAGGACATGGACACACACACACACACCAAGAGAGGGACACGTGCACAAACAGCGAGGGGGAGACACATGCACACACAGTGAGGGAGGGCCGCACACACGCACAGCAAGACTAGCACACATACACACACACACAGGGAAGGAAACTGACACATAAACAGTGAGGGAGGGACACACATTGCTATACACACACACACACACACACACACACCGCGAGGGAAGGACACTCACATACACTGCAAGAGGGACACACATATTCACAGCAAGAGGGGGACACGTACACACAGCGAGGGAAGAACACGCACATGCGCAAGCACACAAACACAGACACACAGCGAGAGAGGGGCACGCACAAACACAAACACAGACAGCAAGACAGGGACACGCGCACACACAGCGAGGTGGAGACACATGCACACACAGCGAGGGAGGGCCACACACACACGCACAGCAAGTGACACACACACACAGAGCAAGGGGGTAACGCACACATACACAGCGAGGGAAGAACACGCACACACACACAGCAAGGGAGGGACACGCACACACAGACAGCGAGGGTGGGACCACACACACAACAGAAAGAGGGAGGGACACACATGCACACAGCCAGAGCGAGGGAGGGACACACATGCACACAGCCAGAGCGAGGGAGGGACACACATGCACACACACAGAGCGAGGGATGGACACGCATACACACACCAACAGCAAGGGAGGGACACGCGCATGAGGAAGCACACAAACACAGACACACACAGTGAGAGGGACACACACACAGCAAGAGAGGGACGCGCGCACACACAGCGAGGAGGAGACACATGCACACACAGCGAGGGAGGGCCACACACACAAATGCACAGCAAGAGGGTGACACACACAGCGATGGAGGGACACTTCACATACACACACAGTGATGGACACACACACACACACACACACTGAGGGAGGGACACACACACACACACAGACACAGCGAGGGGTGACACGCGCACACACACACACCGAGGGAGGGGTACACACACACAGCGAGGAGGGACACACACACACACACATACAAACACTCAGAACGAGGGAGGGACACGCAAACACAGCGAGGGAAGGACATGCACAAACACACAAAGCGAGGGAGGGACACGCTCATACACAGCAAGGGAGACACACACACACACACACACACACACACAGAGGGAAGGAGGGACAAGCACACACACGGCGAGGGGGAGGGCATGTATACAGGAATTGAGAGGGGACACGCACACACAGCGAGAGGGGACATGCACTCACACAGTGAGGAGGATATACACAAAGTGCAATGGAGGGACACACATACACAAGAGATGCACACTCACACAAAGGGCGAGGAAGTGACACGCGTGCACACAGCCAGAGGGACACACACACACAAACCGAGGGTGGGACATGCGCATACACTGCAAGAGACACACACACAGAGCAAGGGAGGGACACGCACATGCACAAGCACACAAACAGAAACACACAGCGAGAGAGATCTCAGGGAGACTCAGAATCCAATGGAATGAACCATTTCAGCTGATCTGGCAATGTTTTTATTCACTTTTCTCATTGTTGTGACAGTAGTCTTCAAACTCTCACTCCTCCAGGTAGTCCCACTCCATTGTCTTCTTCTCCACGTTTACACAACATGTTCTCAGTTAATTAATTATCTGTTTTTGTCTTTAATATGAATCGTTGTGCCCCTCTGTACCTTTCCCTGGCCTTGGTTTTTGGCTACCGAGTCTATCGATTGCTGCCATTGTGAAGCTCAGAAACAAGAAAAAATTATGTGTCGGGCTGTTGTTCACTTCCCGGTGTGTCCCATGTAACGCTCCGTGTGGGACAGGGGTTTACAGCAGCTTTGACACACATCCTTGTAACTTGGTCTGTGCCTGTCCACTGAACGCCTGTGTTTGTCCCCCTCAGTTGATCGTGCAGTCAGGAATACGGGGAAACCGCTGAGTATTATTGTAAAGGAGCAGACGTCTGACTTGTAGCTGAGGGGCTTCTGTGGTGGAACGGTTAAAAATTATGTCCCAATACATGTGTGAATCTAACCGGAATGGAGGTGTTGCTTAGTCCCGTGTGAATCTTCTTATCTGTATGTAACCAGAATGGAATGTGTTTTTTAGCCTTGCTCTGCTGTTCACATGAATGTTTATATCTGGAAAAGAGTATATCAGCTGGAAAAGTCTCCAGTTCGGTGAGTCTGCTCTGGGGTTACGTTTAACCGCCGAGCGTGGGTTGTTGGCAACCGCTCTACGAGAACTGACGGCTCCCAGTTCCGGTAACATGTAGAGTGAGTATAAGCCAGACCCGTTGTAAGTATGAGACCTGGTTGTGGCGACGCTACGGGGAATAAAATGCTCATATTCTAGCAGACTCGCCTCTTGGTCGTTTGTTCTGTGTCAGACTACTCTCCTACGAACCTGACCTTGAGAATTTTTTAAAACAACACGCACACACAGCGAGGGGGGACATGCAATCACACAGTGAAGGGGATATATACAAAGTGCAATGGAGGGACACACACACACACATACACAAGGGATGCACACACACAAAGAGCGAGGGAGAGACACGCGCACACACAGCCAGCGGGATATACACACAAAGCGAGGGTGGGACATGCGCATACACTGCAAGAGGGACACACACACACACACACACAGCAAGGGAGGGACACGCGCATGTGCAAGCACACAAACAGAAACAGAATGTGTGAGAGAGAGACAGACACAGCAAGAGAGGGACACACACACACACACAGCGAGGGAGGGACGAACACTCACACACAGATACAGTGAGGGGGGGGCACGTACACACACACACAGCGAGAGAGGGACACACACACATAGATACAGCGAAGGGGGATACGCACACACACACAGCGAGGAGGACCCGCACACTCTCAGTGTGGGAGGGAGACACATTTTTACACACACGCACACACAGACACACACACACACACACGGAGGAACACGCACGTAAACACACACACAGCGAGAGAGAGAAATATACATAACGCAATGGAGTGACACACACTCAAACAGCGAGTGAGGGACACACAGTGAAGGGGGGACACAAACACAGAGTGAGGATGTGACACGTACATACACACAGCGAGGAAGGGACACACACAACGAGCGAGGGACTTGCTGAGACATGCAGCGAGGGAGGGATGCGTGCACACACAGCGAGGGAGGGACACACACACACATACACGGCGAAGGGGAGGGCATTTGCACAGAAATTGAGAGGGACATGCACTCACTGAGGGGAGATGCGCACATACAGTGAGGGGGATATACACAAAGAGCAAGGGAGGGACACACACACCCACAAGGGAGGGTCACACACACAGCAAGGGAGTGACAAGTGCACACACAGTGAGAGAGGGACATGCGCACATAGCGAGGGAAGGACACACACATACACATAAAGGGAAGGACACGTGCGCACACACACACACACACACACACAGGGAGGGATGAAGACACACACACACAGAGGGAGGGGGACATGCGCACACACAGAGCGAGAGGGAGACACATACACACAACGTGAGGGAGTGACACACACGCAACCAGTGAGTGAGGAACACGCAGCGAAGGGGGACACACAAACACATACTGTGAGGGTGTGACACATAGACACACACAATGAGGAAGGGACATACACACAGCGAGACACACAGACACAGCGAGCGAGGGGCACTCACAGCAAGGGAGGGACTTGCTGAGACATACAGAGAGGGAGGAACACGCACACGCAGAGTGAGGGAGGGACAAGCGCACACACAGCGAGGGATGGACACGCACACACAGTGAGGGAGTGAAACGTACACACACACACACACACACAGCAAGGGAGGGAACGACATGCACACACACACACACACACACAAACAGCGAGGGAGGGACACGCACATACAGCAAGGGAAAGACATGCGCACACACACAGCGAGGGAGGGTTATACACAAATGCACACAGCGCGGGAGGGGCAGTCACATGCACTGCAATAGTGACACACATACTCACAGCAAGAGGGCACACGCACACACAGCGAGGGAGGGACACGCACATGCGCAAGCACACAAACACAGGCACACAGCGAGAGAGAGACACACAAATACACGGCAAAGGAGGGACACGCACACACACAGACAGACAGTGAGGGTGGGACCACACACACAGAGACCGAGGGGGAGAGACACACACATAGCGAGGGGGCGACACATGCACACACAGCGAGGGAGGGCCACACACACACAGGGCAAGGGGGGAAACTCACACATACAGACAGCGAGGGTGGGACCACACACACACACACACACACACAGCGAGGGAGGGACACGCGCACACACAGCGAGGGAGGGACACGCGCACACACATACACAGTGAGGGGGGGCACACACACTCACACCGAGGGAGGGAGAGACACACACACAGCGAGAGGGGGCCCCTACACACAGAGCGCAGGGGGACAGGCACGCTCACAGCAAGGGAGTGAGACACACACACACACACACACACAGCGAGGAGGGAGACGCACACTCACAGCAAGGGAGGGAGACACACCCTCACACACAGAGTGAAGGAGGGACATGCATACACACAGCGAGTGAGAAACACGCAGCAAAGGGGGGACACACAAACACATAATGAGAGAGTGTGACACGTACACATGAGAGGAAGGGAAACATACACGCACAGCAAGTGAGAGATGCGCGCACACATACACGCAGCGAGGGAGGGACGCACACAGAGCGAGGGAGGGATGCACATTCACACAGCGAGGGAGGAACATGCACGCACGCGCACACACACACACACACAGGGAAGGAGGGACAAGCACACACACGGCGAGGGGCAGGGCATGTGCACAGAAAGTGAAGGGCGCATGCACACACAGGGAGAGGGATACGCATAGACACAGCGAGGGGGGACGCACGCGCGCACGCACACACAGC
>NW_025201006.1:0-6936 GCF_004010195.1 Chiloscyllium plagiosum | reverse complement strand
CCAAAAGTGGGAGATTTAAAAAAGACATGAGGGGCATTTTTTTTTCTAAAGAGGGTGGTTAGCCAGTGGAATGAAGTTCCTGAGGAAGTGATGGATATGGGTACCGTTACAATGTTTAAAAGAAATTTTGGATAAATACATGAAAAAGGAAAGTTTGGATATTCACCAGAAGCAGTGAACTAGGAAGGGTTTAGTTTGAGATTATGTTCGGCACAGAGTGATTGGGCTGAAGGGTTTGTTTCCGTACTGCATGACTCGATGACTCTCTGTGAAACTGCGTCCGCCTGTTGTCTTTGCAGCAATGTCTGCAGTGGAGCTGTTGCTGCCGTTTGAACTGAAGGCAACTGAGGGAAGCGCCACGCGATCGCCGGGGGCTGTGGCGCGCGCCTGTAATCCCGCTGCTGGGAGGCTGAGGCTGCCGGATGACTTGAGGTTGGGAGTTCTGGGCTGTTGTGGTCTGTGTCGATCGGGTGCCCACACTCAGGGCAGTGTCCACATGGTGCTCCTCGGGGAACTCGGGTGTACCAGGTGTGCTGCAGAGGGGTGAACCGGCCCAGGTCGGAAACGGAGCAGGTCAAAGCCCCCGCACTGCTCAGTAGTGGGATAGCACCTGTGAATGGATGCAGCAGTGCAGCCTGACCAATACAGTGAGACGCAGTCTTTTACACCATTCTTTACCTTGCGGCATTCCCATCTTTTGCCATCAGTGCAAACAATCTCGATGTCTCAATCCTGCTTCATTCCTTCCCCACTCACTCCCTCCACCCCCTACGCCCGCCACGTTTATTCACTCTCACGATAACCAATCTTTACAAAGTCAACAACAAATCCACACATTTTACAACAACCGAATCTCTCTACAAGTCCTCCACACTCACCCAAACACACTCTCTCAGTCATTACCTCACACTTCCCACACTGCCCTTTTCTACCTCTCCTCAATATTCACTTCTCTTTTACTGCTCCCTGCTGTTCACAGCACCTACTGTTCTGAGAAAATCTCCACTTTACACAATCCTACCAGCCACGGCCAGCAGAGAGCGCAAAACTCTCTTCATTTTCCTGCCCGAATTCTCCATTGCTCACATTGCCGAAACTTCCATTGCAACCACCAAGCGTTCAAGCTGCGTCCCGGCTCCTTCTCCTCTCTGTCATCCATCCATTCATTCATTCACTTCTGCCAATAACTCTCCCGCAAAACCGTGCAATCCTTTCATTGTCACCTTAACTTTCCTCATATTAGCGAGAACGAGAGAGAGAGAGACAGAGAGCAGCAAAATTCGGAATTCCAGAGTTTTATCCCGAAGCCACAAGGCATGTCATTTTTCAATGTCCTCACCAGCACAGTGTTTCGGGACTCTCACAATTGAAGTTTTCCCTCTTTCCAGTCGTCCCTTTATCTGCGAATATCCGCCGACATTCCTCCATCAAATTAAGAAAGTTCTAGTCTGATGCCAATAATTGGCCTTCCTCCAAATTCGAACGTTAATTTTTAGATCAGGTTTACGCTTTTCCATCACGGCTTAAAGATTAACAGAATTACGATCCCTGGTCCCAAAGTGCTCGCCCAACGAAACGTCGGTCACTTGCCCTGCAACGGAAGTTCAGGATTTGCTCCATTGGAGGTAAGTCCACAAACTGAGTAAGAAATTTTTCTTGCACACACACAACAAATTCCACTCCATTCCAGCCCTTAACACTAAGGCAGTCCCAGTCTGGGTTTTGAAATTTCAAAACCCCAACCGTTAGAACCCGGTTATTCTTACAGATAACTGAGATCTCCTTACAAATGTTTGCTTCTCAATGTCTGGCTGACTGTTGGAGTGTCTATAGTACAATCCCGATAGGGTGATCATCCCTTTCTTATTTCTCAGTTCCACACAAATAACTTCACTGAATGTACTCACTGGAATAGCCTGCCTAAGTGCAGCAGTAATGCTATCCTAAACCAAGAAAGCCTCTCATGGTTTCCTTTCTATCCTCCCTGTCGCGTGTATTTTCTGGAATATTTAATTATCAATCCTGTGCATGCTTCAGCCATGTAATAGTAATGATATATCAGCCCCGTGTATGCAACCAGGCACCAGAGCATGGGGCAACTGCAGTACTCTATGCACACACCTTAGACTTGAAGAAAGAGGAGATAAATGAAAGGCTAAGGATCTCAAAGTGCAATGAGTTCAGCCAGGTGAAGGAGGGTGGTTCTGGATGGAGTCTATTCAAAACTCTCTTTAAGGAAGATGCTTCAAGTGATCTAGCCTTGATGACTTTGCCAAACGTAATATACTCAAAACCCCTGCAACTTTGTCAAAACTTACTTCCCGTTCCCAAATGATTGCACTTCGTTTAAGTGGGTAATTCAAGATGGAGGATGGGGAAAATGTCTGGTTGTAACAGGCTGTTCCTTTTTTGAAGCATTTTAGGTGCTGGAGGTGATTTCCTCAAATTCCAGGAGTAGCAATTACTGTGTTATATGCTGTTGCATTGTTTTGGAACTTCGGAGAGAAAAGAAAGTCTAAACAACAGCACTTTTAAAAGGGAGAGGAAGAGACAGTGGACAGGGTGGTTCAAGAGACATTTTGCACGCTGTGCCTTCATTGCTCAATCCTTTGAGTATAGGCGTTGAAAAGTCACGTTGTGTTTGGGCAGGACATTGGTGAGACATCTTCTGGAATATAGTGTTCAGTTCTGTTTGCCAAGTAATAGGAAGGATATTTTTAAGCTGGAGGAATTCAGAAGAGGTTTACTGGATTTTGCCAGGTATGGAAAGTTTGAGCTGTAAAGAAAGGCTGGATAGACTGGGTAGGAACAAATTACTGCAGATGCTGGAATCTGTAACAGGAAACAAAAAGTGTTGGAGATCACAATGGTCGATGGAGAGAAAGCAAGCTCGTGTTATGAATCTCGATGAATCTACATCAGGGCTGAAGTGAAGTGAAGCGATAGGCTGGAACCTTTTACACTGGAGAGTAGCAGGTCAAGTGGAAACCTTATGGACGTTTATAAAATAAAATAATGAAGGGTATAGATAGGATGAAGAGTAGTTGTCTTTTTCCTCGGATGGGGGATTTCAGGAGAGGGGGCACATTTTAAGGGCAGAAGTGCGAGAGTTAAAAAAGACATGAGGGGCATCTTTTTTTCCATAGAGGGTGGGGGTTAGCCAGTGGAATGAAGTTCCTGAGGAACTGATGGATGTGGGCACCGTTACAATGTTTAAAAGATATTTGGGTAAGTACATGAAAAGGGAAAGTTTGGATCTGGACCAGTAGCAGTGAGCTACGGCGAGTTTAGTTTGAGATTATGTTCGGCACAGAGTGATTGGGCTGAAGGGTTTGTTTCCGTACTGCATGACTCGATGACTCTCTGTGAAACTGCGTCCGCCTGTTGTCTTTGCAGCAATGTCTGCAGTGGAGCTGTTGCTGCCGTTTGAACTGAAGGCAACTGAGGGAAGCGCCCCGCGATCGCCGGGGGCTGTGGCGCGCGCCTGTAATCCCGCTGCTGGGAGGCTGAGGCTGCCGGATGACTTGAGGTTGGGAGTTCTGGGCTGTTGTGGTCTGTGTCGATCGGGTGTCTCCACTGAAAGCAGTGACCACATGGTGCTCTTCGGGTGTATCAGGTGTGCTGCAGAGGGGTGAACCGGAGCAGGTCAACTCCCTTCTAATGCCCTTATGAATAGATGCAGCAGTGCAGCCTGACCAATACAGTGAGACGCAGTCTTTTACACCATTCTTTACCTTGCGGCATTCCCATCTTTTGCCACCAGTGCTAACAATCTCGCTGTCTCAATCCTGCTTCCTTCCTTCCCCGCTCACTCCCGACGCCCGCCACATTTATTGACTCTCACGATAACCAATCTTTCCAAAGTAAGCAATAAATCCACACATTTTGCTACAATCGAATCTCTACCACTCCTCCATACTCACACAAACACACTCTCTCAATCACTACCTTCATTACCTCACACTTCCCACACTGCCCTTTCTTCTCTCCTCAATTCACTTCTCTTTTACTGCTCCCTGCTGTTCACAGCACCAAATGCTCTGAGAAAATCTGCACTTTACACAATCCTACCAGCCACGGCCAGCAGAGAGCGCAAAACTCTCTTCATTTTCCTGTCCGAATCCTCTATTGCTCACATTGACGAAACTTCCAATGCAACCACCAAGCGTTCAAGCTGCGTCCCG
This sequence comes from Chiloscyllium plagiosum, assembly GCF_004010195.1. Classification (NCBI taxonomy): domain Eukaryota; kingdom Metazoa; phylum Chordata; class Chondrichthyes; order Orectolobiformes; family Hemiscylliidae; genus Chiloscyllium; species Chiloscyllium plagiosum. The sequence continues at coordinate 2,752 of NW_025201006.1, read as the reverse complement.
GCTCCTCCCCCTCTCTGTCATCCATCCATTCATTCATTCACTTCTGCCAATAACTCTCCCGCAAAACCGTGCAATCCTTTCATTGTCACCTTAACTTTCCTCATATTAGCGAGAACGAGAGAGAGAGACAGAGAGCAGCAAAATTCGGAATTCCAGAGTTTTATCCCGAAGCCACAAGGCATGTCATTTTTCAATGTCCTCACCAGCACAGTGTTTCGGGACTCTCACAATTGAAGTTTTCCCTCTTTCCAGTCGTCCCTTTATCTGCGAATATCCGCCGACATTCCTCCATCAAATTAAGAAAGTTCTAGCCTGATGCCAATAATTGGCCTTCCTCCAAATTCGAACGTTAATTTTTAGATCAGGTTTACGCTTTTCCATCACGGCTTAAAGATTAACAGAATTACGATCACTGGTCCCAAAGTGCTCGCCCAACGAAACGTCGGTCACTTGCCCTGCAACGGAAGTTCAGGATTTGCTCCATTGGAGGTAAGTCCACACACTGAGTAAGATTTTTTTCTTGCACACACACAACAAATTCCACTCCATTCCAGCCCTTAACACTAAGGCAGTCCCAGTCTGGGTTTTGAAATTTCAAAACCCCAACCGTTACAACCCGGTTATTCTTACAGATAACAGATCTCCTTACAAATGTTTGCTTCTCAATGTCTGGCTGACTGTTGGAGTGTCTATAGTACAATCCCGATAGGGTGATCATCCCTTTCTTATTTCTCAGTTCCACACAAATAACTTCACTGAATGTACTCACTGGAATAGCCTGCCTAAGTGCAGCAGTAATGCTATCCTAAACCAAGAAAGCCTCTCATGGTTTCCTTTCTATCCTCCCTGTAGCGTCTATTTTCTGGAATATTTAATTATCAATCCTGTGCATGCGTCAGCCATGTAATAGTAATGATATATCAGCCCCGTGTATGCAACCAGGCACCAGGGCATGGGGCAACTGCAGTACTCTATGTACACACCTTAGACTTGAAGAAAGAGGAGATAAATGAAAGGCTAAGGATCTCAAAGTGCAATGAGTTCAGCCAGGTGAAGGAGGGTGGTTCTGGATGGAGTCTATTCAAAACTCTCTTTAAGGAAGATGCTTCAAGTGATCTCGCCTTGATGACTTTGCCAAACGTAATATACTCAAAACCCCTGCAGCTTTGTCAAAACTTACTTCCCGTTCCCAAATGATTGCACTTCGTTTAAGTGGGTAATTCAAGATGGAGGATGGGGAAAATGTCTTGTTGTAACAGGCTGCTCCTTTTTTGAAGCATTTTAGGTGCTGGAGGTGATTTCCTCAAATTCCAGGAGTAGCAATTACTGTGTTATATGCTGTTGCATTGTTTTGGAACTTTGGAGAGAAAAGAAAGTCTAAACAACAGCACTTTTAAAAGGGAGAGGAAGAGACAGTGGCAGCACGTGTTCAGGTCTGTCCAGGAGAGAGAGGGAATGAAACCCACAGTGTTAACTGACACCACAGTGAACTTGCGCAGCTACTGCCTTTGCATTCATGTATCACTGGACATTGGAGTGTATCTGCAAAAATTAATAAACAGTGAAATTCACAATTCTGTGTGTGTGTGTCCCTCCCTCGCTGTGTGATTATATCTGCAACATATGCGGTCAGTTGCGAATCCTATCAGATCCAGTGGATTGGTTGGAGACACAGTTAGAGGCAACAAGGAATTTACAAGAGCAAGGGGATTGCAGTTATAGGAAGGGAGAAAAGTTGCAGATATAGTCACATAGATGGATGAACTCTAGGAAAGGTAAGGCGGAGTAGGCAGGAAGTGCAAGAATCTTTCAAACAAATATGCTGTTTTGGAAAATGTAGGAAGAGTTGGATTCTCAGGGAATTGTTGCAAGAACAGCCAAGATTCTGGTATCGAGACTGGCACTAATGCAATGAGGGGTATGCTGGGTTCCAAATTGTGATAGGGGACTCCTTATTATGTGGCACAAATAGAAGTTTCTGTGGCCCGCAGCAAAAAATCAGAATGGTGCATTGCCTCCCTGGTGCCAGGCTCAAGGATGTCTCAGAGAGGATACAGAATGTTCTCAAGGGGGAGAGGGACCAGCGGAGTTCATTGTACATGTTGCATCCAATTACGTAGATGACAAAAGGATGAGATTCTGAATGGAGAATATAGAGAGTTACACAGGAATTTAAAAAGGAGATTCTCCAGGGGGAATTCAAGATGGCGGTGACCCAGTAGGTCTGAGTCTGCTGAGCTCTGCCTAGGACCCAGGCAAAGTGGGGTACCCCCCTCCCTTCATTTTCTAAACTATTTAAAATAGCCTTTTCTCAGCAGCTTTGGTCATTCTGCATCAAACTTTAGCAGTTTTCTTTTCACTTCAAAATGACCAAAGGTAAAGCATTATGACGTTTGCAACAGGTAAGGACCCCTACCCACCACCACCACCACCGCCCTCACCCCCATGCCCCCCAACCCCCATGCCCCACAGCAACAGAGAAATTCGCGGTCGCCCCAGGGCACTTACCGGCAGAGGGGAGCCTGATCTCGGAGACTGTTAAGCTCTGAGAGAAGATCGACGCATCCATTGAAGAGTCCCCATCCAGGTGGGAGTCAATCTCGGTCATGCTTCTGCAGCATGACCAAGAGATCGATAAACTTGAGCAGCATGTTGGAGGGGCGCAGAATCGAGGTCATTGGATAAATATTCGGTTGCTGTGCTTCCCAAATGGGGGAGGAAGGCCAGCTTATTGATTTTTTTGGAGCAATGG
>NW_025201005.1:5939-6935 GCF_004010195.1 Chiloscyllium plagiosum | reverse complement strand
TAAGGATCAAAGCCATCACTAGAGAAGTGGTATGAATATAAAGCACTGAGTGTGTGTCGATGCTGTCAGTTTATAAAGGTCATTTCGTCCTTGTTCCTGGAGAGGTCCTAAAGGCAGAGGTGTCTTAGCGTCTCGTTCAATAATGGAATGGCAGTGCCCAGTTCGCCGAGTTCAAGTTTATTCCTCGAGATTGTTTAGCTGTCCTGCTGGAGTGCTGGCGAGTTGCAAGCTTCAGTAAAGGGTTTTTCTAACTTTCTATTGAAGTCTCTCTCTTTGGATGTTGTTCCCTCCGGCCTGTATGAATCTGTGTTTGTATTTATCTTTTTTGCCATTAATCAGCTATTACTGTATTGGAACAATTAAGTATTCATTGTTACTGCATCGGATCGGCGGAGTTTTTCCACTGTTAGGTTAATTAACATTCTGCTTTCCTTTGGATGTGCTTCCAGTGTAGTGTTTAAATGATTTTTGTTTTGCTTAAAGCTGAGTGACTTGACGAGTTGTATCAGAACGGGAACACCCACTTCACATCTTCCTTTATATTTAGAAAAGCTTAGGGGCCAGGCCACCTTTTTAAAATATTTGCAGGGCGTCTGGCCAAGTCCATAACAGGAAGTGCGTTCTAGCTGTCATTGATCCTATAATTCCACTTCGGGTTCAGTGTTGTCGGATACAAAGACGAGTGGTAGGTGTCAGTGACTTTTGGGCTGGTTGTTGAATTCGGTTGATTGAAACAGTGTTTTGTGCAGTAATGGCTTTCCGTCACTGACAGATTTCTGGGGGGCGGGGATATGGGGGTTTTACAAAAGGCGAACAAGGTAAAGCTATTGGAAATGAAATTGTGTTGCTGGAAACGCGCAGCAGGTCAGGCAGCATCAGAGGAGCAGGAGAATCGACGTTTTGGGCATGAGCCCTTCTTCAGGAATGAGGAAAGTGTGTCCAGCAGGCTAAGCTAAAAGGTAGGGAGGAGGGACTTGGGGGAGGGGCGTTGGGAAT
>NW_025201005.1:0-5201 GCF_004010195.1 Chiloscyllium plagiosum | reverse complement strand
GGAGTCGGTCGGTTTATAGTAAATGTCCGTGTTGATTCGGTCGCCCGAGATAGAAATGGAAAGGTCCAGGAAGTGGAGGGAGGAGTCTGAGACGGTCCAGGTGAATTTGAGGTCGGGGTGGAAGGTGTTGGTAAAGTGGATGAACTGTTCAACCTCCTCGTGGGAGCACGAGGCAGCGCCGATACAGTCATCGATGTAGCGGAGGAAAAGGTGGGGGGTGGTGCCAGTGTACCTGAGGAAGATGGACTGTTCAGACTGTGTTGCTGGAAAAATAAAACAGCATATCAGGCAGCATCAGAGGAAATTCATTGGATTTGGCGGCTGGAATTGCCAGATAGTTGGAGTCGTGTTTACCTTCGTCTGAGAAAAGGGGAAGTAATTACAGAAATCGCTCAACATTTACATTTTCAGCAAACACCATCAGAAATTTTGGAATTGACTAGAATTCATTGGATATGAAGCAGTTCGAACGTAAAAAATAACTGAAACAGTTTTAATTACGGTACATGCAGAATAAAGATTAAAAAGGAAATAATCACTCTCACAGTGAAGGAAGAAAAGGAGAGGAATGCCCTCACGGAAAAAAAAGAGGGAAATAGAGAGAGGAAAAGGAGAAAGAGATCGACTTTGATCTTCACAACTTGGCACTTAGAAAGGAAAGTCAACCTGAAAGTGTAGAGGGGAAGGTGGAGGAAGCGGGAATCTGTTTAAATTTATCCATGTACTGCATAGATTTGATGAGGAGGATGTAGATGCCTTGTTAATTTCTTTTCAGCAACTGGCTAAACAGATGAAGTGGTGAGTCACCTTTGGTCTGAATGATCCAAACAAAGTTGGTAGATATAGCAAGTGACATATTTGCATCACAATCAGAAGAGGGATTATGGGTGTATGAGAGGGTGAGAAAGCCTTACTGAAGTGTATATGAGCATGTGCCTACAGCCTGCAGACAATGTTACAGGAATATAAGGATGGGTCATGGTCAGCCATACATTGAGTTTGAAAAGATCAAACAAATTAATTTTGTTTCCTGGATAAAGGCGTTTAAAATAGATCCAACCTATATCACTGTCACAGACAATAATTTATGAGGAAATTAAAAGATAATTTCTTGAAGTCATGCAGACTGGCGTGGAAGATCAGAGAGTTAAAACAGCAAGATTAGCAGCTGAATCCGACATCAACTTCAATTCATGAGGCATAGGAATTAAGCTCAAGAGAAATCCTCAGGTGACAAGGGCAAACTAGACCTCAATTAAGAAAATAAAGATAGATTACCACAGTTTACAATGGGAATCCAGAAAGGGAAAAGAGAGGTTAAAAGGCTGGGTGTGTTCACTGCAATAAAGTAGGCCATCTGAATGCACGGTGTTGGTGGTTTAGAAAAAGCACTGGGAAGTCCAATGTAGGAAAACAGGATGAATCAGTGAATTTCGTTGGAGTGGTAAAAGAAAGCATTATTGGCTGGGAAAAAATGCTGTAACAGAATGTCCAACCTTACTGGATGTTTGTGGAGAAGGAAGTGCCAGTTCTTCATAAACCATTTGCTTGCAAAGGTAAAGATTCTAGCAGGATTATGGTAAGGTCCTAGGGAGTTTTGCTGAACAAAGACACATTGGAGTGCAGGTTCATAGCTCCTTGAAAGGGGAGTCGCTGGTAGATAGATTAGTGAAGAAGGCGTTTGGTATGCTTACCTTTATGTGTCAAAACATTGATTATAGGACTTGGGAGGAAATGTTTAGGATGTACAGGACATTGGTTAGGCCACTTTTGAAATATTGCGTTCTGGTCTCCTTCCTATCGGGAAAATGTTGTGAAACTTTAAAGGGTTCAGAAAATATTTACAAGGATGTTGCCAGGATTGGAGGATTCAAGCTCTTAGGGAGAGGTTGAATAGGTTGGGACTGATTTCCCTGGAGTGTCAAAGGCTGAGAGGTGACCTTATCGAGGTTTATAAAATCATGTGGGGCTTGGATAGGGTGAATGGACAGGGTGAAAATGGGTACTGCTGATGCATGAGATTAGAATCAAGATTAGAGCGGTGCTGGAAAAGCACAGCGGTTCAGGCAGCATCCAAAGAGCAAGAAAATCGACATTCCAGGCAAAAGCGCTTCATCAGGAATAAGCTCTTATTCCTGATGAAGGGCTTTTGCCCCAAACGTCGATTTCCCTGCTACTCGGATGCTGCCTGAACTGCTGTGCTTTTCCAGCCCCGCTCTAAACAGAGAAGGCCCGTTCCATGGGGTGGAGGAGTCCATAAATAAAGGGCTTAAGTTTAGGGTGAGAGGGGAAAGATATAAAAGAGACCTAAGGTGCGACGTTTTCACACAGAGGGTGGTGCGTGTGTGTAGTGGACTGCTACAGGAAGTGGTGGATACTAATACATAGAACATAGAACATAGAAAAGTACAGCACACAACAGGACCCTTGGCCCATGATGTTGCGCCGTGGATTAATCCTAATGTAAAATAAAATAATCCAACGTATGCACCCCTCAACTCACTGCTATCCATATGCATGCCCAGCAGTCACTTAAATGTCCCTAATGACTCTGCTTCCACCACCTCTAACGTAAAATGCCTTCATCAGGCGAGCCCTCTAAGTCTTTCTACTAATATCTTAAAACTATGACCCATCGTGCCAATCCATCCTGCCCTGGGGAAATGTCTCTGGCTATTGACTCTATACATGCCTCTCATTATTTTGTACACCTCGATCACGTCTTCTCTCTTTCTCCTTCTCTCCAGAGAGAAAAGTCTGAGCTTATTCAATCTCTCTTTATAAGGCAAGCACTCCAGTCCAGTCAGCATCCTGGTAAACCTTCCTTGCACTCTCTCCAAAGCCTCCACATCTTTCCTATTGTAGGGCGCCAGAACTGGACACAATATTGCAAGTGTGGTCTCACCAGGAACATGTAGAGCTGTAGCAAACCTCGCGACTCTTAAACTCGATGACCCATTAATGAAAACCAAATGCTTTCTTAACAACCCTGCACACTTGGGTGGCAACTTTGAGGGATATATGTAGTTGATCACCCAGATCCTCTGTTCCTACACACTGTCAAGAATCCTGTCTTTAATCCTATATTCACCATTCAAATTCGACCTTCCAAAATGCATGACGTCGCATTTATCCAGGTTGAACTCCACCTGCCATTTCTCAGCCCAGCTCTGCATCCTGTCTGTGTCACGCTGCAGCCTGCAATAGCCTCTGTGTCATCAGCAAATTTACTAACTCACCCCTCAACCTCCTCATCCACGTCATTGATAAAAACTGCAACAGACAGAGTCCCACGATCAGAGCCCTACGGAACACCACTCAACACTGACCTCCAGGCAGGCCACTTTCCAACTGAACTAGTCTCTGGTTTTGACAGCAAGACAATTCTGAATACAGATAGCCAAATCTCCCTTTACCCCATACCTCCTGACTTAATGAATGAACCTACCTGGAGAACCTATTAAATAGTAGAAAGTGAGCACTGCAGATGCTGGAGATCAGAGCTGAAAATGTGTTGCTGGAAAAGCGCAACAGGTCAGGCAGCATCCAAGGAGCAGGAGAATCGACGTTTCGGGCCTGAGGCCTTCTTCAGGAATGAGGACGGTGTGCCAAGCCGGCAAAAATAAAAGGTAGGGAGGAGGGATTTGGGGGAGAGGCGTTGGAAATGTGATAGGCGGAAGGAGGTTAAGGTGAGTGTGATAAGGTGAGGGTGATAGGCCGGAGTGGGGTGGGGGCGGAGAGGTCAGGAAGAAGATTGCAGTTTAGGAAGGTGGTGCTGAGTGGAAGGTGTTAGTAAAGGTTTTACTCTCCCGTGGAGAGTGAGAAATCAAACATCTTGGCCATTGTAATTGCAAAATTTAAAATTCATCTTGATAGGTATATAAATAGGAAGGGTTTAGAGGGATATGGGTCGCGCGATGACAGGTGTGAATAGATTGGGTTGGAATATCTGGTCGGCATGGACATGTTGAACCAAAGGTTCGGTTTCTGTGCTGTACATTGCAATGATTTTAAGGCCGTATAGACCAGGAGCAGTAGGTAAAGAAGTTACATGAAGCAGGTCACATCAGTCTTTGATGTTGATGAATGAAGAGATATGTAATGTAGAAAGACTATTGCCGGGAAATGTGTGTGTCCATGGAATTCATGGTATGACGAGAAGTGATCCATTATGAAGAGTGAGATTGGAGTGTCAAGAGAAAAGTGGAGAAGTGTTGCCATGAATAATGGAGAAAATCAGCTTCAGGAATGCAATTTGCGCTTTATACCGATATAGCTGGCCCACAGGTAGGGATGCTGCCTGCTGTAGTCGAAAAGCCAGTGGAGAATCAGGCAACTGAGCTCTTAAAGGAAGTGTTAGCGTTTGATTTTTTTCTTGACTGTGTGATAACAAGATCACAAAGTTACCTGTTGAGAAAAGAGGAGAATTCCATAAATAAAGAGAAGAATGTTAATGTAGAGATTTCAGAAGTCATGTTTGATTGGATGTTTGAGCCAAATCATGAACAGATGGAGGTAAAAGTGGATTTTTTATCTTTTATATATTTATCTGTGCTACAACAGAAAGATAGAAAAGTGAAGCAATTATATCAAAAAACGTACGCAGAGGAAGAATCGGCATGTATTCCCAAATGTTTCTCGTTTAAAATGATGTCTTGATGAGGAAATGGAGACCATCATATATTCAAGTGGGTTATAAAAATGCGGTGTTGCAGGTAGCACATGAATGACCAGTCGGAGAAAATCTCAGGTTAAAATGCGAAAGCATTTTTTACTGCATAAGGATGTGGTTAAATTTTGCTGGAAATGTCATACGTGTCAGGTAATTGGCAAGCCTCAGGCAATACTGAAGCCAGCATTCTAAATACCCATTCCTGCATTTGAGGAACCTTTTCTCAGGTCTTAACTGTTTGCACAGGACCCCTACCTGAAAAGAAATTGATAATATCAGCACACATGCAGGCAGGGTGCTGCTGAACACTGAACACTTGTGATTTAAATATCAGAACCGTTTCATGAGGCGTCCAAGAAAGCATCTTGAATTTTTTTGTCAGAAAAGGAAATGACAGAACAAGTAAGACCATTCAGCATGTCCCATTGGAATGAAAGGAGATTGTTCAGTCACTCTGATCTGTTGTCAATTAGACGAGATCATTAATCCACACAAGCTTGAGAAACAGGGAAGTGCTGATATCACTGAA
>NW_025201004.1:5441-6935 GCF_004010195.1 Chiloscyllium plagiosum | reverse complement strand
CCCTCTGTAGCAGTGAATTCCATAGATTCACCGGTGTCTGGCTGAAGAGGTTTCTCCTTATCTTTGTTCGAAACGATCTTCTCTTTCCACTGTCCCCTCGCTCTCCTACATTGGATACATCTTCCTAAAATCCCCTCTCTCCCAGGTCATTTAGTATTCTGTAAGTTTCAATTAGACCTCCTAACATCCTTCTGAATTCTACCAAATACAGACCCAGAGCCCTCAAATATTTTTTAATTCTAAAGCTTTTATTTCCTGGCACCATTCTCGTGAATCTCTTTGGAAAACGCTCCAGGACTAGTGCTTCCTTCCTGAGATATGGGACGCAAAACTGCGCACAGTAATCCAAATGTTGCATGACCAAAGCCTTGTAGAGCCTTAGAAGTACATCCCTGCTTTTACATTTAAGACTTCTTGAAATAAATACCTTCATTGTATTTGCCTGTCTAACTACTGACAAACTGCAAGTTTACCTTTCAAGACTCCTGGACTAAACTCCCTAATCTTTTTGCCCTTCAGACTTCTGAATTTCCTCTCTATTTCGAAAATAGTCCATGCCTCTATTCATCCTGGCAAAATGCTTTCCCACACTTTCCCACATTGTACTGCCACTTCTTTGCTCACTCTCCAAACCTGTGAAAGTCCTTCAGCAGGTAAAAGTGAGGACCGCAGAGGCTGGAGATCAGAGTCAAAAAGTGTGGTCATAGAAAATCACAGCCTGTCAGGCAGCATCTGATGCAGGAAATTCGACGTTTCAGGCATAAAGCCTTCATCAGGAATGTGGGGTGGGCTGACGGGGGCAGAGAGATAAATGAGGCGGGGGGAGAAGATAGGCGCTGGGAGGAAGGTAGCTTGGAAGGCGACAGCTAGATGAAGGTGTGTGATGATTGTGATAGGTCAGAGTGGAAGGTGGATTTGATACTGCGGAAGGTAGATGGACAGGTAGGGCAATTCAAGAGGGCGGTGCTGAGTTGGAGGGTTAGATCTGGGATTAGGTGGAGGGAGGGGGGATAAGGAAACTGGTGAAATTGTCCTTGATACCGTGTGTTTGGAGGGTCCCAATGCAGAAGATGATGCGTTCTTCCTCCAGAAGTCAGGTAGCTAGAATTTGGCAGTGCAGGAGGCCAAAAGCTTGCAGGGCTTTGGCGGAGTGGGAGGGGGAGTTGAAGTATTCGGCCACAGGGAAGTGGGGTTGTTGGATTTATGTGTTCAAGAGTGTTCCCTGAACCGTTCTGTAAGTTGACATCCTGTCTCGCCAATGTATAGGAGACAGGAGCAATTGACTGACTAGAAGAGGTGTTTGGATGCACAGGATGTTCACTGCCTGATGTGGTAGGATCCTTTGGGGCCTTGGGTGAAGGTGAGGAGGAAGGTGTTGGCACAGGTTTCACATCTCAAGGGATGGTGTTGGGAGTGGAAGGTGGCTTGGTGGGGGCGTGTGGACCTAACAAAGGAGTTGTGAGGGAATGGTCTCAGCAGTATGATGATAGGGGT
>NW_025201004.1:0-5120 GCF_004010195.1 Chiloscyllium plagiosum | reverse complement strand
CAGTTAATGATTTAAAAATTACACCACCCCTTACAAATCCCCCGTGTCTTTTCTTACGGCCTGTAATTTTTAAACCGTAAGTTTCTTCTCCAGGGCGTTTAATAACTCCCGAGCTTGTTCATCAAACTGCCCGTCTCTAATACTACCCCCGCCCAAGAGGGATTCACGTTGTTCCATCTCGAGATTCATTCGTTCAACCTGCCCATAGGGAACATCCCTCTTAGTTAGGGTGGTTTCGATCAGTCGTTGAGTTAATCCCCTGACGCAGGGAATAACACAACACCCAATGGCAGTGAGTACCCCTGCCACCACTGTACATGAGACAAGAAAGGGAACGACCACCCCCTTCCATTTACCGAACCAAGCTTCCAACCAGTCCGTGAGGCCAGAGTCGATGCCCGAGTTTTCGGCCAGTTCGTCTGCCAATGTGGTGAGTCCATCCAGGGCGCGGGTGATGGACCCATCAGGGGCTGTGTTGTTGGGGATGAAAGTGCAGCACTGAGTGCCTATCATGACACAAACACCCCCCTTCTCTGCCAACATCATGTCTAAGGCCAACCTATTTTCCCACGCCATCCTACTAGTGGCGTCCAGTTGTTCTGCTATTCCTTTCACTGCATCCCGGGTATAATTAATGAACCTCTGCTGATTGTAGTAAATATAATTAATCCAATCCACGTTCTTATTGATAGTCACTCACCAGAACAGTGACGACTCAAAACCCGCCGCTATCTGGTTCCTAGTCTTGTATTCATCAGGAACACCCATGGGGACCCCTATGGCATCTAAATATATGTTATCATCGAAAGAGGTCTCCAAAGCTCTCTCAGTTCTTCCACTGGAACGGGGTTGCTCTTGTTTTTCGAATGCCAGGGTGAATGGGATGGCCAAATGAACGATTGCACAAGTGCCCGTCCATTTTCGGGGCAGGGTCGGTCGCAGAACCCTCCCACCACAGTACCACCAGAGGTCTGCCCTAGGCACTTGAATGTGGGAGTAATTCCCGCCCCCGCTAGTTTCATTGACCAGCCGAATTGATCCGCTGCACTTGTCAAATGTCCCCACATCGTTGTCCGACTGTAGTCCCGTCCGAGAGACGCAGGCCTGGTGCGTACCCGTTACCCCTGAGAATGATGGCGGGCGGGGCGCCCCCTCAGACCTGTCGGGGGGAAACGTAAAACACAAAGGTCGACAAGTGGAGTCGTTCCAGGCCACCCGGTCCTGGTACAGCCTTACCATGCAGTCCAAGGCTCGTGGGTGTTTCTCCCATCCCAGCGGGAATGGGACCATCTGAGGGTTAGGGCGGGCACTCGTGCATGCGTAGCAATCACTCTTTTTCCTGCTCCTCACAGTATATTTGACCCATGCCATCCAGGCATTCGCCTTCCCGTATCCCGTTTCTATTTCAAAGGTCTTTTCCAAATCCGTCACCTCAATTATTCTAATCTTTCCCTGCTCATCGGTGGCGGATGAGCCCCCAGACTCAGCTTCAATGACCGTGATATACGTGCAGCACAGCTGCACTCCCTCCTGTCCTGTATGGCCCCCAACTCTAATACCCAGGATTGTTCCATTAAGGCTCGCCCCATTATCTCCCAAGTTCTTTATGGTCAGGTAGAGCGGATTGCACTGATTCCGCCCACAATCTTGTCCAGGGGTAATGGGATCACGGACAACTGACACCATAGCCTGGACCCCAGGGGCTGGAGGCCTATGTATGCCTTCCCTACCATGCAATTGTAATACTAACGCCTGACCCTGGAATCTCCTTTCTCTCTCTAGGTTCCGTTTAGTTTGATTCAGTTCACTTTTAGTCCTGCAGGGCACCAACCCACATAGGTCTAAGCTAAATGTCTGTGTTGGCTTGTTGGCAAGCACGGAGATGGAGAACCACTGACGGTCCTCTACTTGTTTTTTTCCGGAGGCCAAATTGGGTAACACGCGCACTATGACCCAGCCCAAGGATAATGACAAAGCAAGTTAACAATATGATTGACCGCATTTTGTCGCGACACCTTTAGCCAAAGGGCACAGTTCCTTTAGACTCGCCAAAGTCCGATTAGTTTGTTCTCAGGGTCTCTGTTCCTTAGATGCCTCTGTCAGAGAGGTTTGTTCGTCCTCCGTCGGTTGTGGCACTGGTCCCTTGACTCGAGTGTAATGTGTCCAGCCCTTTTCGGCCGTACGGACAGCCGTTTCGGTCGTCAAAAGTACTAGGAGTACGGGCAGCCGTTTCGGTCGTCAAAAGTACTAGGAAGGGACCGTCCCAAGTTGGTTCGAGGGTACGCTGCTTCCAGTTTTTAATCAGGACCCACTGACCCGGCTTGATGGTGTGCACCGCGAACTCGAGGGGCGGCGTCTGTGCCAAAAGTCCCTGTTGGCGTAAACGAGATAGAGCAGACCCCAGAGCCACCACATATTTTTGCACAAACATGTCCCGAGACTCGAATACAGGAGGTTCCCCCTTCGGCCCATGGAACGGGAGGCCAAACAGCATTTCGAAAGGGGAGACGCCCAAATCCCGCCTTGGCTGGGTGCGAATTTGCAATAGGGAAAGGGGTAAGCATTTGGTCCAAGGCAGGCCGATATCACTCGTGAGTTTGGTTAGCTGCTTTTTGATGGTCTGGTTCATTCTTTCGACCTTGCCCGAGGAGGGGGGATGCCAGGGGGTGTGCAAATCCAAGTCAATCCCCATTGCTTGCACTACATTTTGGAGGACGGTCGAGGTGAAGTGGCTCCCCTGGTCAGAGTCAATAGCGCGGGGCAGCCCAAATCGTGGGATGATTTGTTCGAGTAGAATTTTGCTAACCTGAATTGCCGTTGCCGTGGCAGTGGGGAAAGCTTCCACCCATCCTGTCAGGTGATCTACGATTACTAATAGATACTTCAGGCGACCTATGGGGGGGAGCTCAGTGTAATCTACCTGGACATACTCAAACGGCCTATAGGCCGGACTCCTACCCCCTTGTCTTGCATGCTGCCGCAGCCCACTTTTGTTAATCTTTCGACACGTTATGCAATCTCCTGTGACCTGCTTGGCTACCGTGTACAGACCAGGGTGAGCATATCGGCGCAGGAAGGCGTCACACAGTGCCTGGACGCCCCAGTGACCCCCTTGGTGTAGACGGGCAATAATGTCCCGCGTCAACGGTCGATTTAGTAGCTGGCGGCCATCGGGTAAGGTCCACTTCCCTTCCCTATCCTTTGTACCCCCCAGAGACGCAAGAAGAGTTTCTTCTTTGTCAGTAAGCGTGGGCACTTCGGTAATTTCGGATATCTGGGGAATCCTTACCAGGCAGTTTATTACTTCCTTCCCCATCCCGGCCAGTTTTGCCTGTTCATCTGCCAATTGATTCCCCAGGGTCTCTATTTTATCGTCTTTCTGGTGCCCTTCAGCAACAAATCCTCCAAGATCATGGCGACTAGTTCCTCGTGGACCAACTCCTTTCCTCTACTATGTATCATTCCCCTTTCCTTCCAGATCTTCCCAAAGGTGTGTACTACCCCAAAGGCATACTTAGAGTCAGTGTAGATTGTCCCGGCTATTCCGTTTAAATTCCTCAGAGCCCGGTGCAAGGCGTACAATTCGCACGTTTGTGCGGACCAGGCATTCGGTAGCCGTCCACTTTCCACTAATTCCCAACCAGTCTCACTAAGGACTGCATAACCGTTGTGTCTCTTCCCATCTATCACTCGAGAGGACCGGTCAATGTACCACCGCCTTCCTGCATGGAAGGGGATATCCCTCAGAGTCAATACTCCAAGAGCGGTTCCCTTCCTGGAGTTTACAAAGAGACGAAATGTCTTACTAAAATCCGGCAAGCTTAAAACAGGTGCGGTCATCAATTTTTCTTTTAGGATTCCAATTAACTTTTTCTCCTCCTCCTCCCATTTTATTCTGTTGGGTGCCTCCTCAATGAGTTTTAGGTCCAAGTCTTTAGTAAGGGGGGCATAGTCATCTATCCATAACCGACAATAGCCTAAGAGTCCCAAGAACTTCTGCAACTCCCTCTTGGTTGTTGGGAGGCCTAGTTCGATTATTGCCCGCACTCTTTCCGGACTTATTCGTTTCTGTTCCTGACTTATCAAGTGTCCCAGGTACTTAACCTCTTTCTCGACATATTGGAGCTTCTTCTGACTCACTCTTAACCCCTTCTCAGCTAGGTAATTTAAGAGGGCATTAGTCCCAAGTAGGACGTCCTCCTCCGCGGGTCCGGATAAAAGGAGATTGTCCACGTATTGTATAAGCTTAAGGGCCGGGGGCAAGGTTAGTCCCTCCAATAATTGTTCCAGAATCTGCCCGAACAGAGTCGGGGACTCAGTGAATCCTTGGGGGAGCACTGTCCACCTGTACTGCTGTTTTCTGCCAGTATCAGGATCCTCCCATTCAAAAGCAAAAAAATCCCTACTGTCCTTGTCCAGGGGGCACGCCCAGAAGGCATCCTTTAAGTCTATAACACTAAACCAGCCGTGGTCCGGGGGTATTCGCCCCAGAATAGTGTATGGGTTCGGTACCACAGGGTGCCGTACTTGGACAATTTTATTTATTTCCCTTAGGTCTTGGACCATTCGGTAGCTCCCGTCCGACTTCCGGACCGGCAGGATGGGGGAATTGTATCGTGACATACAGGGCTCTACCAATCCATCTTTTATTAGGTCTTCCATAACTGTCTTCAGGCCCTGCCTCCCTTCCCAAGAGATGGGGTATTGGCGCACTCTGACGTTGGGGCTCTGGGGCTTTAATTTTACCTCCACAGGTCGAATTGCGAGTCCCTCCCGGTTCCCTTTGACGACCGAAACCCTAGGGTCTATCTCTGTCAATCGGGACTCACTAAGGTATGACATGGTAACGGCTAATTCATCCTCTTCTCCCACTTCTATTCGTAATCCGAAACGGACTATCAAATCCCGTCCCAACAACCCATAGGGAAGATGGGGAGGTGAAGGAGTTCCACCTGGAGCTCCTCCTCCTCCAGCCGCAAGGGTTGTGGTTCGAATATTTTCGCACTAAAAACCCCACCCTTAACTCCTGAAATGTTTAATGTTTTAGCTTGGAAGCCAACCCCCCTAGAATGGAGGTGAATTGAGGAACTGCCGGCGCCTGTGTCAACTAAGAAGGTAAC
>NW_025201003.1:1858-6934 GCF_004010195.1 Chiloscyllium plagiosum | reverse complement strand
CTCCACAAGGGCAAAGGAATTTCATAACTCATTCCGAAATGCAAGCTTAATTGATCAGACACTGTATGGATATATTTACTTGCATTCTTAACATTATTCTTCCTAAAAAATGTTCACCAATTTGACAACTTCCTGCCATACTTCAGAAGATGTATCATGGAATGATATTTTTGTTAAACAACTTTAACATTATTCTGGAACTTAAATGAGCACTCATTGTAACTAACAATGCAAACTTCATCGTATTTTATGCATGTTTGGTTATTTGCGTATTTTGATGAATAAATTAATGAAGTCTAATGTTCATTTCAGCAACTTAATTTGTTTTAAATCTACTTTACTTAGAGATGATGTGCATGTAACGTAGCAAGGCGTTTGATAATGTTTCCCGTGGTAGGCTCATTCGGAAATTGCAAGGCATGGGCTACAGGGTAACAGGTCTGTCAGGATGCCGAATTGCCTGGTCCAGAAAAGACAAACCGCAGTGATAGATGGAAAGTAAATAACACAGAACAGTAAAGCACAGAACAGGCCCTTCAGCCCACGATGTTTTGCCGACCATTGATCTTCATGTAAGGTCAACCTAATGTACGATCCCTCAGATTTCTGTGACCATATACATGTCCATCGGTCTCTAAAATATCCCCAATGACCTCGCTTCCACAACTGCTGCTGGCAACGCATTCCATGCTCTCACAACTCTCTGCGTAAAGAACCCGCCTCTGACATCCCCTCTATTAGTTCTGCCAAACAGCTTAAAACAGTGTCCCCTAGTGTTAACGATTTCTGCCCTGGGAAAACGTTTCTGGCTATCAACTCTATCTCTGCCTCTCATTATATTGTACACCTCAATCAGGTTCCCTCTCTTCCTTCTTTTTTCCAATGAAAAAAGACCGAGCTCAATCAACCTCTTTGCGTAAGATAAGCCCTCCATTCCAGGCAGATTCTTCCTCTGAACCCTCTCCAAAAAATCCACATCTTTCCTATAATAGGGCGACCAGAACAGGACACAGTATTCCAAAAGCGGTCTAACCAACGTTTTATAAAGCTGCAACAAGATCTCGCGGCTGGTTTTCCGGTGGTGTTCCACAGGCATCTCTGCTCTTTCTGATTTTATGAATGACTTGAATGAGGAACTGGAAGGAAGGATTAGTTCGTTTACACATGACCCGAAGATTCGTGGAGTTGTGGGTAATGTGAAGGGCTGCTGGAGGTTGCAAAAGAACACTAACATATTGCAAAACTGGGCAGATCAGGGGCAGGTGGGGTGCAACGTAGAAAAGTGTGAAGTCTTTCACTTTGGAAAGTCGGATTTGAATGCAGAATACAGGTTTGAATGCCACAATCTTGACAGTGTGGAGGAACAGATAGATCTTGAGTCCTTATTCGTACATCCCTAAAAGTTGTAACTCGAGTTGATTGGATTGTTCGGATGACACATGTGGTGCTGGCTTTAATTCGCAAGGGCGATTTTGTTTTAATGTTGCGAGGTTATGCTGCAGATTTGTAGAGATTGGTTAGGCCACACTTGGAAGACTATGTTCAATTGTTAAGAATCACACAACACCAGGCTATAGTCCAACATGTTTAATTGGAAGCACACTAGCTTTTGGAGAGTCGCTCCTTCATCAGGTAATAGTGGACGACTCAATCTTAAGACACAGAATTTATAACAAAAACTTTCAGTGCGATGTAACTGTAATTATACTTTGAAAAATACTTTGATTGTCTGTTGAGCCTTTCACCTGTTTGACTACCATAAAAGTTTCACTTCTTTCATGTGGAAATCACAGAAACCTTTTCTAAAAGTTGCATTTTCAGGTTATCTGTGACAATGGGTGATAGCAAGACAATATGCTGAAGGTGTTGGCTCCCTGTGTTCTTTAACGATGTCATGATGTTTAGATATGTTCTAATCTAACAAGTGAGATAACAGAGTTTTACATGAATTCATGCAGTTTTTGAGCTCAGAGTTTTACAAGAATTCATGCAGCTTTTGAGCAAAAGACAATGTAACTCTGCAAGTACAAATTCAAACCACAAAATATATGTGTGCATGTGGGTCATCATCTGTTACTGTGTGTGTATCTGTCTATCTGGGTTGGGGGTATGGGTGTGAGAGAGAGTGTATGTGTGTGTGTGTGCAGTTAGTGTAGAGTGTCTTAAGTCTGTGAGTGGATGCATGTATGAGTGTGTGAGTGTTTGTGCCTGCCTGGTGTGGGGGGTTGTGAGTACCTGTGAGAGAGCGTTTATGTGTGTGTGCATGTGTGTAGAGTGGTCGAAGTCTCTGAGAGAATGCGTGTGTGAGCATGGGAGTGTGTGTGTCTTTAATGGTGTGTGTGGGTGTCTTGTGTGCGTGTTTGTGTATATGTTCATCCGTGTGTATGTGTATATAAGAGTGCCTGAATGTGTGTGTATCTGTGAGTGTGTATAATGCAATGGTGGTCACCTGTAATGGGACATGAACCCAAGGTCCCAGTTGAGTCCCTCGCTTTGGGTACAAAAACTATCACGGAACTCAAACAGATGAAATACTCAACGGACAATCAAAGTATTTTTCAATGTATAATTTCAGTTACATCACAATAGAGTTGTTTCTTTGTTTAATTTGTTGGTAAAATTTTGTTTAAATTCTGTGTCTTATGATTGAGTCCTCCACTATCACCTGATGAAGGAAGGACGTTCCGAAAGCGAGTGCACGTCCAATTAAACCCGTTTGACTTTCACCTGGTGTTGTGTATTTTTTTACTTTGTGCACCCCGGCCCAACAGCGGTATCTCCAAATTATGTTCTATTGTGGTCGCCTCATTATAGGAAAGATGTGGTAGCTTTCGGCAGCGTGCAGAAGAGCTTTTATGGGATGCTGCCTGGACTGGATGGCATGTCTTATGAAGAAAGGTTGAGGGAACGAGGGCTATTCTCATTGAAACGAAGAAGGATTATATATAAATTGATAGAGGTGGAAAAGACCATTGAAAGTCATAAATGGAATAGATAGACTTAGACGGTTTTCCAGGCCAGATATATATATATATATCACGAGGGCGAACAATTTTCAGGAATTTCAACACAATGAAATATTTCAGCCAGATAATAACAATGAGAACATCGTTGATTTTCGGGGAAAAAAGAAACCAAACAAATCCCGTTCACTGTTGTCCTTTAGGAAGGCATTAGCTGCTCTTGCCTGAAGGTGATACCAGATCATTAACAATTTACTTAATTCTAAACAACTCTATTGGTAAAAACGGTCTGGCCATCCCTTCAGGAATAGTCAGCGACACACATGTCCGAGCAATAAGAAAAAAGAAAAAGAAAATCAGGAATGGAAGTTCACAGAAGAAGCACAGCAGCACACCAGGTAGGTACCATCGAAGTTACATGAAGTGTTCACTAGTCGCATGGGCTCGAATGTTATTGCATTGACAGAGATCATACTAGTATTTTCACATGACGTCAGGTTTACGCCTCAGTGACCCTGTTGGCAATGCCTTCCACACAACCATGATACTCTGTGTGAAAAGAACTTTTCTTCAAAGCCCATTGAAACCTCCTGCCATATAAGATGATGGGTCCTTCCTATTCTCTCTTCAAATAAGATGAACAACTGCTTGTCATCCACTCTGCTGTTGCACTTCATAATATTATACAGTTGCATCAGGTTTTCACACTTCTGCTTCGCTGTTCCATAAAAGGTTATCTCATGCCATCCCTGTATTTAGACGACCTGTGTAACCCAAGACTGCATTTGGTGAACACCAGCTCCTGAACAATGATATCCTTTCCATCATGTGGTTACCAGAAATGCACGAAATACTCCAGTTGTTGCCTATTCACTGTCCTATACACCTCAAACGTAATCTCTCTGCGAAAAGTCTATGTCACATCTGAGTATGCAGAAAAGGTTTACACGGTGTAAACAAGATTGGAGAAATTGCGTTATAAGAAGAATCAGGATAAGTAAGGACAGATTTCCCTTGGTGGGTAGAGGCTGGTGGACAGTTTTACGGATTCTGAGAAATTATTAGATTTTTAAATGGCCAAGGTATTTTAACTAATATATGGCATTCTAAAACTAGAAGTAATAGATTATAGTGGAGAGAGGACAAAATTAAGAGACCTAAGGACCAAGACGGTGGTCTGTATTCGGAATGAACTGACACAGGAAGTGATAAATGTGAATACAATAACAACATTTATACAAAACATCTACAGACATACATGGACAGGAAAGGCTGAGAGGGGTATTGGCCGAATGCAGACAATTACGAATATTTCAGTTGAGGTAACCTGGAAAATTCTGTCTGAAAAGTCTGTTTCCATATAGTATGTATCTGTGAGTGTACTATTCTGAATGAATCTCCAAGTTATACATGACAGCAAGTTCGTCATTCGACAAAGTAAGATGACACTCATGAGCACAAATGTTATACATTTCTCATTCAATACACGTATAGTGACTCTCAAAGTACTGCATTGTCTATTAGAGTCATAGAGATCTACAGAATGGAAATGTATTAATGCTGTTACTGAAGTTACAATGTGTGCCTAACGACTGTGATCGACATGGTTAGTGTACGATAAGGACACAAGAACTGGGAGAAGAAGTAGCTCATCAGTCAGTCCCAATTCTGTAGATCTCTATGACTCTCAAAGTACTGCACTGTCTATTAGAGTCATAGAGATCTACAGAATGGAAATGTATTAATGCTGTTACTGAAGTTACAATGTGTGCCTAACGACTGTGATCGACATGGTTAGTGTACGATAAGGACACAAGAACTGGGAGAAGAAGTAGCTCATCAGTCAGTCCCAATTCTGTAGATCTCTATGACTCTCAAAGTACTGCACTGTCTATTAGAGTCATAGAGATCTACAGAATGGAAATGTATTAATGCTGTTACTGAAGTTACAATGTGTGCCTAACGACTGTGATCGACATGGTTAGTGTACGATAAGGACACAAGAACTGGGAGAAGAAGTAGCTCATCAGTCAGTCCCAATTCTCCAATTTAAGTATGAAAGAACTGAAACCAACAAGGTCATTCTGAAAGATGAGAGACATAACAATTAATG
>NW_025201003.1:0-1642 GCF_004010195.1 Chiloscyllium plagiosum | reverse complement strand
AGACTCTTACCACATACAAACACTCACATTTTCACACTCATTCTGTGTCTCATGCACGCACGTTAATCGGATGTATATGTTTTTGAAGAATCCACATTTTATTTTGCTCAAAATGCATAACGTGCCGGCAATCCTTGTAAGATTCTGTAATTTCCACTTTACAAATCGGAACAGTCTGACTCACGATTTGAGTACAGACTTCAACCTCACACCTTCAAAGCATTGTCTGAGCCGAGATGACACCATTTGTTAAAAAATCGGAAGTTATCTTGAGAATGTGACTAAAAAGGAAATTTGGGATTTGCATATTCATGAACCGAAACTCGAATACCCGTTCCATATGTGCTCAAGATATTTGTGCTGCATGACATTTTGACCTTTTGTTTTCAATTCTGTGTCTTAATGTGCAGCTCCACAAATTCCTGTTGAAGAGGCAGCGCTTTGAGAGTTCCTGCTAACAAATAAACCTGTTGGACTACAATCGGATGTTGCACGATTTTTAACGTTATGTGGTGACCAAACCTCTACGCAGCAATCCAGATGCAAATAACCCATTGCCTTGCATAGTTCAAAGAAAATTATTTTGCTTTATTTTACTTTCTTCAGCAAAAAGTGCCAAAATTTCCTTTACCTTCCTTTTCACCTATTGGACGATAACAGTTGAATGAACGCTGAGAAATTCAGTATTACATTTCTGCAGAGTTTGGCTGGTCCATAGAATACGTACTCAAACAGAAGATAATTGTTCTAGCATTTTTCTACATGTATGTAATCGATAAGACATCGGAAAGTAATGCTGCAACTTCAAAAGGCAAGAGAGAACAGTGAGACGCGGGCATATGTCTGACTTTGCCAATCATATTGGAGGAAGTGAGTACTGCAGATGCTGGAGATCAGAGCCTTTGTCAGTCATGCGGCTGGGCATATGAAAAAAAAATCAAATGCAGCATTCAGGATTTTTTATTAATATAATTAGTCGTAAAACGAAAAATTATATGGAAATTCTGGATCTTTATTCTGAAGCTATGTGATATGCTGCTGATGGTTCACTGCTTTAAATCCAGAGCTGAGGAACGAATCTCATTGTCAAGTCATTAAACATTTCAGAACAAAAACTCTTGAGTTTAGGATATTGAGACAACATAGAATTGGGATGAGGAATGTGCTGAAGGAGTGAACACAGTTCATAGTTTTTATTAAATTCATATCTGGTAAGGAAACCAATGAGGGTTAATGGCTGCAAGTTAATTGGGCATGACAATGAAAATTTACAAAAGGCGAAATGCTGGAGTAAATAAAACGTCCTGTTTTCATATAGGCGGGTGTGGGGTGCCAGATGCAACTGAATAATCTTGTAATCCATAGAAAGACTTCTTTACTGTAGTTTTCACAAAACTAACTGGAGGTAGTTTCACCTTGATTTCTGCAAAATTGAATATTTTCAATGATCTGTAACTGAAAATAAATAGCAATACCGCACGTATCTTGCTCTCAATGGATTGGCTGTCGAAGGGGTGCAATGAATGTTTCCCAGTCTGATTCCAGGGATGGTAGCACTGAGGTATGAGGAGAGATTGATTCGTTACGATTGCTCCACTAGGGTTCAAGAGACTGAGGGGAGAATGTCTCATAGAGTTATAAA
>NW_025201002.1:6605-6933 GCF_004010195.1 Chiloscyllium plagiosum | reverse complement strand
TACTGCAATGTAATGCTGCATGTTCTGTCAGTCTAACTTCCTTTATGAGCCGAGTTGTTCCTTACAGGGCATGTACTACGCTTTAATGTGCTATGTTGGACTGATCTAATGTCCAATATTTGACGAATGGTACCATCAAGTGCCAAGTTGTTCCTTACAGGGCATGTACTGCGCTGTAATGTGCGATGTTATTTTAGTCAAATGTCCAGTATTAGCCAAATGATACCATAAAGGGGCTATACTGCAATGTAATGCTGTATGTTCAGTCAGTCTAACCTCCTTTATGAGCTGAGTTGTTCCTCACAGGGCCTGTACTACGCTGTAATTT
>NW_025201002.1:0-6499 GCF_004010195.1 Chiloscyllium plagiosum | reverse complement strand
AGAAGGAAAAGGAAAATGTATTCCAAACTTCTATTTATCATTCATCGCTGGTTTTGAAGTTCTATAGTCTTGATATAGATCCATCCGAAAGAAGGAATTTCCCTCCTGTTTACTCTCACCAAATTGACATCGCCTACATCGCCTGGAAACCTTCACAACTCAGTTTTACCTGGTGTCACGCCACATGATCTATTCGTCTTTTCCACCATCCCATGAAACCGTGCCTTGTCTTTTCAAATGGCATTACCCTTCGCTACATTAATGGATTCCTTTCCAATTTTTTGTTTCCAATAAACGCTGTCCATTCTTCCTAACGTCTTTTCATTCCAGACATCGCCATCCATGTCTTTTATTATCTCTTTATATCCCAGTATAGTCCATGTTGAGAAAGGATGCTGGGTCCAATGCAACACATTAAAATCCGCTCTAATGTTGTATACTGCCATTACTAATGTAGGGAAAATGGGAGCTAGTTCAGTCAAAAGTGAATCCGTTGGTTGTCGCATAATGGAACAATCCCTGACTGGGAAGTGACTTTTTTTTCCTCACTTTTTCTCCCTTGACTGAACATTTGCTAAAGCAACACACTAAGGGAACATAGAATGCCTACAGTTCAGAAACTGGCTCTTCAATGCAACAGATGCACACCAAGACTCCAGGGATTAACACTCACAGAACAATTCCTCACCCTTTTTCTCTTCATTTGCTCCAGAAGAAGGCACCTTACTGACAGTCAACTCAGTTGCAGGAAAATCATATCTCTGGCGCTGTGAGGCAGCAGTGATAACCAGTGAGCCACCTTACGGCCCTGTACAATATTGCAAGGCACATGCGGACGTTTGTAATGTGATTCCTGTCAAAGATGCTCTGCTTTTGTTGTTGCCCTTACCAGGAACACTAAATCCTGATTCCCTGAACAAGAAATGAACTCAAACCACAGCGGTGATAGCGCTGCATCGTAACCACTAGTCACCAGGAAGGACTGCATGTGCAATTGTGCCTTCTCTAAACAGCGTAGATTTCTTTTCCAGCGATGAGAAATTTCTATCATAAAAGAATGTTCGTGACTCCGTGCTTTTACAGCACAGAATAATACATTATGTCAGTGCCAGTCATCAAACATCCATCCATTCTCCTTTCCAGTTAGCACTACTTGGCCCACAGCCTGACGTCTGAAGTGTTCCTCTCAATGAAACTTTACATGCAAAGTTTTAATCTCAAGAGAACCAGCGATAGAGACTGAAGTCAGATACCGTCACACTTGTTCATGACCTGGGGAGAACTGAACCTCATTTTGACCCATAGAGTGAACTATACAGACACATCTTGTGAGAGTGACAAAGGCCTCAGAACAGCCCAACTGAAATGAAATGAGAAATTGAACCGTTTGGCCTCTTCTTTCTTCACTACTAGCTTTAAAACCCGGTTCTGTTTACATACGCAGAGGGGTAAACTGGCAGGAGGCTGTCCTTCGAAGACTGCCCCAATCGTGAATATTTGGTATCTGCAAACCGTCGATTTCTCCACCTCTGAGCCAGACTGGCTAGCTGTGCTCTTCCAGCCTCTGACCGGTTTAATTTGGATTCCAGCACATTCCTGTCTCTACACAAGGAAGGGAAGCACACAGCTGCATCCCTGCAGGTTTTCGTCCCCCACTGTTTCACCGTTACTTTACTGCTTCTACTGAGTCACGTTTTTCTTCCTGCCAAACGAAGGCATTCTTCGTATCAGAAGATTGTCATCCACATGGTCCTCAGAGGAAAAACACGGATGTAGACTTCCAAACTGAAACAGATGAGGCCTGGTCTGCGTAAAAAAATAACTTCCAGCTGTTCCGTCAAAAATAATTCCTAACAACATATGGACCGCACCTTCGGATGCTTGTTCCAATAGATGTAAGAAAATTCAGCAAGGCTGCCGTGAGAATGGAGGTTACAACCCTTGGTTTACAAAACCAGTCTCGAACCACTGAGTTATGGAACAACTAAATTCCGAGTCGTTTTGAGTCTGACAGGAGATGATGACCTCGAGCAGAACAAATTCGGTCAAATCAGTTTTGAGATACAAGCTTCGTTTTGTGTGATAAAATGCGTTTTCAAACCCAATTCTTTGATCACTTGTTTGATATAACACTTGGTCAGCTTCCCAATATCTCATAATGTGACACGGATCAACATTTGTTTAAATTCCCTCCAGAGTAAAAACTTTGAAGTTTCTATTATAAAAAATGCATGACGTAGTGTTGACACCAATTAATTGCCCTTGATTTCAGCAAGTATTACAGTTTTTCTTCAGCACTTGGTGAGTAATTCCTTTACGTTTGCCTTGTGCAATTTACGTAGCGACGGGATTTCATAATTTCTGGCCTTGGCAGATGACGTTTAGGAACCAAACGTGAAACAGTTCAAATCGAACATGCTGTGGAGGCTGGATTTCGATGGAATGTAGATATCTGAGAGAGCATTTTAAAACATAATCTTGGGTGTCGTGTCCACTGGCTGGGTTGGCATACTATTGACCAGCTCTATTTGCTCTTGAGTGGGCTTGAGAACATGACAGTGATAGATCGAGGGAAGACAGTCAAGAGACTTGTAGAAAATATTGAAATCTTTGAAATTTAGCTGCCCGGTGATGGGTGAGCAACCTTTGTTGTGAGTACACCCACATGCAGAAGAGGTATTTGAAGACCTCAAGATTACATCATTGGGTGAATAACCTGCAACTCCTTCCATTCCACCATGTGGGAGCTCGTGTGAAAAGATAAAACTGCGAAGGCCTATTGCACGTTTGGGAAAATGGGCGTTGGTAAAAGTGTCATTCAGATAATGCACAATGAAACAGTGAACAGAAAGCAAGTACACCCTTGAACAGAAGCAGAGGGAGTTAGACCATAGAACATAGAACATTACAGCGCAGTACAATCTCTTCGTCCCTCGATGTTGAGCCGACCTGTCATACCATAAGACCATAAGACATAGGAGTGGAAGTAAAGCAATTCGGCCCATCGAATCCATTTCGCCATTCAATCATGACTGATGGGCATTTCAACTCCACTTACCCGCATTCTCCCCGTAGCCCTTAATTCCTTGTGACATCAAGAATTTATCAATCTCTGCCTTGAAGAGGCGTCCCAGCCTCCACAGCACTCCGCGGCAATGATTTCCACAGGCCCACCAATCTCTGGCTGAAGAAATGTCTCCGCATTTCTGTTCTGCACTTACCCACTCCCATTCTAAGGCTGTGTCCACGGGTCCTAGTCTCCTCGCCTAACGGAAACAATTTCCTGGCGTCCACCCTGTTCAAGCCATGGGTGATCTTGTAATCCCAATCAGAAGCCCATTTTACCGACATTATTCCATGTACGTCCATATGCTTGTCTAATGACGACTTAAATGTACTCGAAGTTAGGGAATCTACTACCGCTGCAGGCAAACCATTCCATACCCTTACTATCCTCTGAGTAAAGAAACTGCCTCTGACATCTGTCTTGCATCTATCACCCCTCAATTTAAAGGTTAGCCCCCTCGTGCTGGCCGGCACCATTCTTGGAAGAAGGCTCTCCCTATCCACTCTGTCTAACCCTCTGATTATAATATATGTCCCTATTAAGTCACTTCTCAACCTTCTTCTCTCTATCGAGACAACTACAAGTCCCGCAGCCTTTCCTCATAAGACCTTCCAACCTTACCAGCATCCTCCGAGTAAATCTCCTCTGCACCATTTCCAAAGCTTCCATATCCTTCTTATAATGCGGTGACCAGAACTGTTCAAAATACTCCAAGTCCGGCCGCACTAGAGTTTTGTACAGCTGCAGCATAACTTCATGGTTCCAGAACTCGCTCCCTATATTAATAAAATCTAAAACACTATATGCCTTCTTAAAACCCTGTCAATCTGTGTGGCAACTTTTAAAGTTCTGTGTACCTGGACACCGAGATCTCTCTGCTCATCTAACACTACCAAGAATCTTACCATAAACCCAGTACTTTGCATTCCTCTTACTCCGACCAAAGTGAATCACCTCACACTTGTCCGCATTAAACTCCATTTGCCACTTCTCAGCCCAGCTCAGCAGCTTATCTTTGTCTCTCTGAAACCTACTACATCATTCGTCACTTTCCACAACTCCACCAACCTCGATATCAACTGCAAACTTACTAACACACCCTTCTCCGCCCTCATCCACGTCGTTTATAAAAAGTGAAGAACAGCAGTGGACCCAACGAGGGGGCATAGCTTTAAATTAAGGGGTGGTAGGTATAGGACAGATGTTAGAAATAGATTCTTGACTCAGCGAGTCGTGAGTTCATGGAATGCCCTGCCAGTAGCAGTGGTGGACTCTCCCTCTTAATGGGCATTTAAACGGGCATTGGATAGGCATATGGAGGATGGTGGGCTAGTGTCGGTTAAGTGGGCTTGGATCGGCGCAACATCGAGGTCCAAAGGGTCTGTACTGCGCTGTATTTTCTATGTTCTATGTTCTAACACCGACCCTTGCGGTTCAGCACTGTTAAGTGGACTCCGGGAACAACATTTCCCATCAACCACCACCCTCTGTCTTCTTTCAGCAAGGCAATTACCGATACAAACTGCTTTATCTCCCACAATCCCATTCCTCCTGATTTTATACAATAGCCTACTGCGGGGAACCTTATTGAACGCCTTACTGAAATCCATATACACCACATCAACCGGTTTACTCTCATCTACCTGCTTGGTCACCTTCTCAAAGAACTCAGTAAGGCTTGCGAGACACGACGTAACCTTCACAAAGCTATGCTGACTATCCCTAATCAAATTTTTATTTTCGAGATGATTATAAATCCTATCTCTTATAACCTTTTCCAACACTTCACCAACAACTAAAGTGAGGCTCACTGGTCTATAATTAACAGGATTGTCTCTACTCCCATTCTTGAATAAGGGAACCACATTTACTAGCCTCCAGTCTTCTGGCACAATTCCTGTAGACAATGTCGATTTAAAGACCAATGCCAAAGGCTCGGCAATCTCCCCACTGGCTTCCCAGATGATCCTAGGATAAATCCCATCCGGCCCAGGGGAGTTATCTATTTTCACACTTTGCAGCATTTCTAATACCTCCTCCTTGTGAACCTCAATCCCACCGAGTCTAGTAGCCTGTATCTCAGTATTCTCCTCGACAACATTGTCGTTTTCTCGAGTTAATATTGTTGAAAAGTATTCATTTAGTGCTTACCCTATCTCCGCTGTCTCAAAACACAACTTCCCACTACTATCACTGATTGGCCCTAATCTTACTCTCGTCATTCTTTTAATCCTTAAATACCTATAGAAAGCCTGAGGGTTTAGCCTGATCCTACCGCCAACAACTTCTTGCGTCTCCTCCTGGCTCATCTGAGCTCTTTCTTTAGGTCTTTCCTGGCTACCTTGTAACCATCAAGTGCCTTAACTGAGCATTCGCATCTCATCCTAACATAAGCCTTCTTCTTCCTCTTGATCAGAGAATCTACTGCCTTCATAAACCATGGCTCCCGCGCTCTACAGCTTTCTCCCTGCCTGAGAGGTACATACTTATCTAGGACACACAGTAGCTTTTCCTTGCATAAACTCCACATTTATAATGTGCCTGTCCACTGCAGTTTCTTTCTCTATCCTGTGCTTCCTAAATCCTGCCTAGTCGCATCATAAATGTCTTTCCCCCAGCTGTAACTCTTGCCCAGTGGTACACACATATCTATTTCTATCACAATAGTAAACATAACAGAATTGTGATCACTATCACCAAAGTGCTAACCTACTTCCAAGTCTAACAACTGGTCGGGATCATTACCCAGTACCAAATCGAATGTGGCCTCACCCCTTGTTGGCCTGTCTACATACTGTGTCAGGAACCCCTCATGCACAGACTGGACAAAAATTGACCCATCTATAGTACTCGTACTATAGTGTTTTCTGTCAATATTGGGAAAGTTGAAATCCCCCATGACAACTATCCTGTCTCTCTCCCTCCTATCGAAAATCATCTTTGCTATCCTTTCGTCTGCATCGCTGAAACTATTCGGAGGCCTGTAGAAAACTCCCAATAGGGTGAC
The DNA here is from genome assembly GCF_004010195.1 of Chiloscyllium plagiosum. Taxonomy (NCBI): domain Eukaryota; kingdom Metazoa; phylum Chordata; class Chondrichthyes; order Orectolobiformes; family Hemiscylliidae; genus Chiloscyllium; species Chiloscyllium plagiosum. Next base: position 425 of record NW_025201002.1, on the reverse strand, counting down.
CTCTCCTTTCCAATTTCTAACTTCAGCCCATATTACCTCAGTTGACTAGTCCCCAAACATCCTTTCTGTAACTGTAATTCTGTCCTTGATCATCAACGCCACACCTCCCCCCGTTTTACCTTCTTATCTGTTCTTACTGAAACATCTAAATCCTGGAATCTGCAACAACCATTCCTGTCCCTGCACTATTCATGTTTACGAAATGTCCACAACATCGATTTTTCAGGTACCAACCCATGCTGCATGTTCATCCACCTTATTCTGGAAGTTCCTGGCGTTGAAGTAGACACACTCCAAACCAAACTCTTGCTTGCTGGTGCCATCTTGCGCCCCTGAAACTTGATTTTGTACCTCCCTACTCTCAACATTTTCTCTACTTGAACTACAATTTTGGTTCCCATCCCCCTGCTGGATTAGTTTAAACC
>NW_025201001.1:0-6933 GCF_004010195.1 Chiloscyllium plagiosum | reverse complement strand
TAGGATATACTCTAAGGATCTGTCCTCCTTTACTCGGATATACTCTAAGGATCTGTCATCCTTACTAGGATATACTCTAAGGATCTGTCCTCCTTACTTGGATATACTCTCAGGATCTGTCCTCCTTTACTAGGATATACTCTAAGGATCTATCCTCCTTTACTAGGATATACTCTAAGGATCTGTCATCCTTACTAGGATATACTCTAAGGATCTGTCCTCCTTACTAGGATATACTTTTTCTGATAAATATGCATTGCCTTTTTAAATATCTGCCACAGCTTGCTTATGGTCATTCCTACTAATCTATCCGCCCAATTCACTTTAGCTAACTATATCCTCATTTCATTGCAATGCCCTTTGTTTAAGTTAAATGCAATTGTTTCTGACCCAAATTGCTCACTATCAAACTGAATATTAAATTTGATCATGTTATAAACACTATTTCCTGGGGTATGGTCATTTATGAAACCTGTCCCATTATCCAGTACCAGATCTAGAATAGCCAAATCCCAGGTTGGCTCGATGACCAATTTCTCTTGAAAATTATCGCTGATGCACTTTATGGATTCATTGTTGTTGCTGCCCTTTCTAATTTGATGCCAGTTACTGTTGCTAGGCAAAAATCAGATCAGATCCTCTTTTCTTTTCTCAGGTCTGTTCATTCAGCAGTTAAGGACCATAAAATCCATCTGTTATCTCCCTTTAAAAGCCTTAATTAGACTCTTTCTCCCAAAATTACTTGCTTTTCCAGTAATCAGCAAAATATCCACAGTTCTCTTGGACATTTTTACATTTTGTTTCCAAGAAATCTTATGATAAAGCCTCTTTAACCTAATAATGTCCAAACAGTTCCATAGCCCAGTTTCTCATCGTCCATTAGTAAAATACAATCCTAACAGTTGGTCAATGTTGATGTTATGTTGAATTTAATTAGTTCACTGAAGTAAAGGAAAAGTTTTAAAAAGTAAAATCTTGACAATTGGTTTACTTTCTGTTGGCTTCATGGGGATTCCTTTTCTTTAAGTTATTGATTTCTCTGGGGTTTGTAACCCCATGCTTGCACTACGTAGCTATTTGCAGCTCTTATGTTGTCTAACAATTTGTTCTTGGTGATAATGTGCTATTATGCCTTTCTCTGCTGCATGCCTTTCTCTCTGTGTGTTTACAATTGAGGTGGCCATTTATAAAGACAGACCCCATTGAGTTTATGTTAAATTAACTCTGTTTCTCCCTATAGCCGCTGCCAGACCTGCTGAGATTCTCCTGCACATTCTGTTTATATTTTAAATCCTATTGACTTTCCAGCGTCAGGGATGTTCCTTTCTACAATAGATTGGAGGTGCTTATTGATTATCAAAAGATGCCAACAAAGTATTTACCATTTTGCTTTTTGCACAGATGATTTATATATTGAATCCACTTAGTATATTTTATTTGTCCTTCACCTCTTAACTTTTTAAAAATTTAACAACTTTTTGAATCTCCTAAATACCTCCCAACACAGCACCCCGTCCACAGCCCTCCTGATCCCCATTTTTCTAAGGTTGGGAACACGGGTCAAGGGAAATGTACAATTACTGGTATGTTAGTTTCAGCATGCTATTCCTGGTTCTGGGAATCACCAGCAGGGCAGGACTCTGCTCCTTACTGAGCCTACAGTGGATTTTAACACCTGAGAAAATCTTGTTAGAAAGTAATGGTGGAAGGTTGATGAGGACACTTTCAGGATGAGCCTGTTATGCATTTACTGAAGGAAGGCCAGTGCACATTGGAGAAACAATCGTCACTGTCCCAAGGACATCCTATTGGCCCCGTGAGGGGTAGGAGAGCAAAGGGCAATGCAGCAATTGGCACTGTGTAGGTGGTCAGGAGAACGGGCACAAAGTAAGGAGGCATTGAATGTAGTCACAACCCTTCATATCCCAGGAGGGCAGAACAGTAAGGGGCAAAGCTGTTAATTCCAACTGGGCAGCCACCCGCAAGAAGGATGGAAGCGCAGTCATCAGGAGCCTCTTTGCTGGAACTGGCTGGATAACATATGCACTTCCAAACAGGCAGGGCCTCACAGAGACAAAGACAGCCGGCTTTCACCTCCTTCACTCAATTCTCTCAGGTGCAGAGCAATATCAATTGCCCCCATGTCACAATCAAGACCTCAAATGACTGCCCAGTGACAACAGATAAAGGCTTCCACCCCCTCGGTATCCAACATTCAAAACCTCCTCCATGCTTGTGCTTACTTTGGTAAAAGTTGCAATATCTCCTTCATTGTCCAGCACTCCAGCCTGCCTCACCCCAATCACCAAAGTCCATGGATGGATTTCCCTGAAACTATGGTCACTCAGCTCTCTTCAGAAACCTACCCCTTGGGTAGCACAGAAGTAATATTACAAATGTTACCTTTCAGCAGGAAGATCATTGAGCAGGCTATCAGATTTCTCTAGATATGGTACCAATATTCAGACCAGATAGCTGCAGCTTGCCCTGCCAGAGTCTCAGTCATTGCAATGGTCAGCTGCAGAGTCCCAGAGAGGGCCTTGAGAATGCTGAGGTTCCTGAGAGGGGAAAGTTCCTCAAGAGCTGAGAGAGGAGATGGAGGGAGATGACGCACGAGCAGAGAGGTGAACTTGCTGCATGCTGAAACAGCTTCCTCATGCTTCCGTCTGAGGAGAAGACCTTCCCATTCTCCCTCACAGCCTCCAGCATTTAAGCTAAACATAGAAACATAGAAAATAGGAGCAGCAGTTGGTCATTCAGCTCTTCGAGCCTGATCTATCATTTATTATGATCATGGCTGATCACCCAAATCAGTATCCTGTTCCTGCTTTCTTCCCAAACACTTTGCTGTGTTAAACCCTAAGAACTAGATTGGCTTTGGTGAGGCAACAGAAAACTCTGCCAGATTTTTAACACTTGGCTCCTGCCTCCTTCATAGCCAGGGAAGAGATTGCTGGGCCCCTTGCTGAGATATCTATATGACTGATAGGCCCGGGTGAGGTGCTGGCAGACGGGAGGATGGCTAAAGTGGTCCCTATATTTTAAAAAGGTGGTAAGGAAAAGGTACGCCTGATGTCAATGATGGGTATGTGGTTGGAAGGGATTTGGAGGGATAGGATATACATGCATTTGGAAAGTCAAGAACCGATTTGGGATAGACAGCATGGCTTTGTGCCGGGGAAATAGTAGCTGAAAATGTGTTCCTCTTGCGCCCACACCTCCCCCCTTACTTCCCTCCAAGGCCCCAAGGGATCCTTCCATATCCGCCACAAATTCACCTGCACCTCCACACACATCATCTATTGCATCCGCTGCACTCGATGTGGCCTCCTCTATATTGGGGAGACAGGCTGCCTACTTGCGGAACGTTTCAGAGAACACCTCTGGAACACCCGGACCAACCAACCCAACCATCCCGTGGCTCAACACTTCAANCCCATTCCAGCCTATCACCCTCACCTTGACCTCCTTCCACCTATCGCATTTCCAACACCCCTCCCCGAAGTCCCTCCTCCCTACCTTTTATCTTATCCTGCTGGACACACTTTCCTCATTCCTGAAGAAGGGCTTATGCCCAAAACTTCGATTCTCCTGTTCCTTGGATGTTGCCTGACCTGCTGCGCTTTTCCAGCAACACATTTTCAGCTCTGATCTCCAGCATCTGCAGTCCTCACTTTCTCCTCGCCGGGGAAATAGTGTCTCACTAAATTTGAAGTGACAAAGAAAATTCACAAAGGAAGAGCAGTAGACATTGTCTATATGGACTTCAGAAAGCGTTTGTCAAGATCCTGCATGGTAGGTCAGTTAGCAAGGTTAGATCACATGGAATCCGGGGCAGCTAGCCAATTGGATATGAAATTGGCTTGAAGGTAGAAGACAAAAGGTGGTGGGGGTTTGTTTCTTTGGACTGGAGACCTGTGACCTGCGGTGTGCCACAAGAATCAGTGCTGGGTTCACTGCTTTTCGTCATCCACATCAATGATTTGGATGTGAACATAGGAGGCACGGTTAGTAAGTTTTCAGATGACACCAAAATAGATGGTGTATTTAGACACCAAAAGGTGATCCTTCACCTGGGACTGGGAAGCAGGTTATCTCAGAGTCAAGGGACGTTGATATGGATGGACCAATGGGCCGAGGAGTGGCAGACCGAGTTTAGTTTAGATAATTGTGAAGAGTTTCAGTTTGGTAAGGCAAACCAGGACAGGCTGTTTACAGTTAATGCTGGGGCCCTGAGGAGTGTTGCTGACCAAAGAGACCTCGGGGCGCAGGTATATATTCCTTGAAAGTGGAGTTGCGTTTAGACAGGGTGGAGAAGAAGGCGTGTGGTACGCTTGCCTTCATTGGTCAGTGCATTGAGTTCAGGAGTGGGGATGTCATATTGTGGCCATACAGGATACCGGAGAAGCTATTTTTAGAATACTGCATTCAATTCTGGTCTCCCTGCTATAGGAAAGATGTGGTTAAACTTTAAAGAGTTTAGAAAATATTTATGAGGATGTTGCAGGGATTTGACAAATTGAGCTATAGGGAGACACTGAATTGGTTAGTGCTATTTTCCCTGGAACATCGGAGGCTGAGAGGTAACCTTATCGATCTTTATAAAATCAGGAGGGGTATGGATAAGGTGAATAGCCAAGGTCTTTTCCCCAGAGTAGAGGCATTCAAAACTAGAGGACATGCATTTAAGGCCAGAGGGGAAAGTTTTAAAAGGGACTTGAGGGACAACATTTTCACATAGAGGGTGGTGCATGTATGGAACGAGCTGTGACAGGAAGTTGTGAAGGCTGGTACAATAACAATATTTAAAAGGCATCAGGATGGGTACTTGAATAGGAAGGGCTTAGAGGAATATGGGTCAAATGCTGGCAAATGGGACTAGATCAGTTTAGGATATCTTGTCGTCATGGATGAGTTGGATCAATTGGTCTGTTTCTGTGCTATAAATCTCTATGACTATAATTCTATCTGCCTTTCTCTTCAGAATCTCTCTAGTGTTGCTAATCTGTCTGAGAGGCATGGCAGGCAACAGGGAGTGGAAGGTGGGGGAAGCGGGGGAAGGGAGGAGGTTGAAGGCTGGTCAGAGGGCACATTCAATGGAAGGTATAGGAGGAAGGGGTGGAGAGGTGAAGGACATCGATGCACGAGGCACAATGAGAGCAATCCGTACGGATAGTTTGGAATGACAATGCTGGCAATTCCCAGACATGCCATTTCTTTCTTCACCTGTACTCGAGGGTGACAAATTAGTTTCCAGCGAAACAGCCATTACCCCAATAAGTCAACGTTTATCAAACAGTTAATGATCCTCTGACCCAATCAGAATCTGCTATTGTCAGGATTAATCACAGTGTGATACTGAGGTGATACCAATGATGCCAGTTGTTAGATTCAGTAAGTGTGAACGTGCAGCATTTTGAAGGTTACAGATTCTGACAGCTGCATCGACATTCCCTGAGTAAAGATGGAGGAGTAAAGAGAGTGAACAATAGTCCAATGTGATAAAAGTATCGAGTCAGACCTTAGAGCTAAAGTCCTATTCAACTCATGACTGAAATATCAGTTTACTCAGGTCCATTAGATGATACTTCAATAGTTTGTTTGAATTAGTTACTGTCACTGAGCCCTGACAATTGGTGTGGATGGTAATGGTTCTTTAAGAGTTCAGTTTTGTGTTCTGCTAAGCTCCATCTGGTCTGATAAAGTCACACAGTCTCTGAATGGAGAATCTGGCACCATCACATGATGGAGATCCAAGTGTCTATGTCTACTGAATAACAGCTGATGTACCTCAGAGTTAGGATAATCTGTACATAATGACTTCTACATAAGAAACTATACCTTGTTGGGAAAGACAGCAGTCTTGTCTGCTGAGAGATATTCATGATTTATCCTCCACTACAGACCACTGCACAGCCTTTTTTGTCAACAGAGAGAAGAAAGACTGGTTGTAGCGTTCATTTCCAACTACATGCTACCAGGGGCCGATACAGGATATAACTTGGTGCCAGTGTTGATCATCACACCAGATTATAACATTATTGTTACCCAGTCCAGCTGTTCCGCTGCTGTGCTAATGAAATCGCCACGATCTCGAACAGAATCTGAGCAAATTGTCTGTGAACATCTGAGAATAACAAAAGAAGCTGGAGGAAACACGATGAAAATCTCATCTCTGAAATGAACTTGGTCCAAATTTATTTGAGCTTCCATCTCACTGGTGACTGTTTCAAGCTTACTAAAAATCTGTTCCACTTTCAAGTCAGCTTCAAGCGTGTCTGACTGATATCTTGCTTCTAACTTGATTACAAACTCACACAGGCATAGATAATCTAGATTTTAACAAAAATTGAAAAGCATGCTGTTTCAGCTGCCCTACAGATTGGCCATTACTCAATAATCACAAGATCAGAAACTAAGATGATCAACCTACTCGACCAGTACTTACATATGTCCATTTCCATAATTACTATTCATATTCCACTTACCAGCCCACAGGAATAAGCATTTGTTCATAATGATCTACTCTAATCAATAATGATCATGTTATTATACCAAGGAAATCTTATTCTGATGAAGTATAATGCTCTCAGCAATAATACTGACCTCACGGAGCAGACAGTTGGGAATCGATAAGAGGAGGAGTCGGAGAAATTGAAGAGGCAGATCAGAAGAAGTGATGGGAAACAAGACCCAAGTTCAAACACATCAGGGGAATAAGGCAGCACACAGGCTCTGTCCCATTCAAATTTATTTATCTGGTGCATAGAGTATAAGAAACAAAACCCCGTGTACAATTACAAACCTTAGGCCATGGGTTGTGGAGATCACAGAGATATTGTAAACGACAGGCAGAGAAATCTTACGGATTATAAAAGTCAACACCGTGGGAAAGAGAAAATGAGCAGTCAAAACTGAGAAGATCCATGAGAA
>NW_025201000.1:2488-6933 GCF_004010195.1 Chiloscyllium plagiosum | reverse complement strand
TCTTGAGGGGTCTAAGATATTCAAGACCTGTAGCAACGAATGACAATGGACACATCACAAATGGATTTATGCAGAAGCTGTGATTGTTAAAGAAAATTGGTGAACCTTATATTGTTGACAACTTTGTGATCACATTAGAGGATGATTCGCGGTTTGATTCACAAACAGCAAGAAGTTGTGGAAGAATGAAAGGTTCGTTTCATTGCAGAAGTTTTCTGCGGTTCCAATTCCAATTGACTGTTTGAAATACTGGTCAGTGAGGAGTGTTACGTTAAAATAGTAATTCACAATCCCACTGGATAAATTATTGCTCCCGTTCTCTCCTTATTTGTTTGTCCTTCATTCGATGTAAATTCCTAGAGTCAAGATGGAAAGAAAGGAGGAAAGAAATGTTGCATTGATTTTCATGATCCCAATTTAACTTTCAACAGAATCGAAATGCTTTATTTCGACTTTGATGTGGTTTCAATTATTCGTGAACCTCCCATACACTGCAAGACAAGAGCAAGGTTCTTCATCGCATGTCAACCAAAGAATAGAAGACACAAAGGAAAGCCACATCTGTGTTTATTGGAAGGAGAAAGCCGAGTAGGATTCGAACCCACACGGGCTCAATGAATTTCCAACCAACCAGTGTAAGTTCTTGGCCACTTAATGGGCTGGCGAAATGGGCTGACATGTGATACATCAAAAGTATGTATGGTGAAGGTCGGGGATGAGAAATTCCCTGAGCAGAATCGAATCCACACCATTATGTTCCTGCTTTCAGCGGAATAATACCAGTAACATCCAAGAAATCAATGTGCTCCTTGGAAGGAACAGCTGTTCATAATTAATTCCGAGTGAGAACTGTCTCAGGATGAACCTTCGAACAAGAAATGTACGTCACATTCACACGCACATTTCGCCTCGATTCTTCATTTATTCAGTCAGATTCTCTCGCACGTGAAGAAGCATTTATGAATAGAGAAGGGAAGGTCATATTCTAGCTTGATGGCCTTTCTCCATCAAAGCCACTTAATGGGCTGAACCTGAGCTGGGTGAAATTCCTGGAAATGCTGTTTTTGTTCGTTTCATTTTATTAATTTTGCTGCAATCTCACTCTGTGTGGTGCAATGACTGAAAGTGAATTGGATATACTTGATTGGAACGTTTAAAGATATAATAAATTTCATTTCGAATTTATTTCAGCTTAAACGAAACACTGATGATAAAAATACCAGGTTTAACTGCAAAAACAAAATGCCCATTTTGGTGCTCAGTTACATTGGCCGATTTCAGTGGGTATCAAATGAACCCAACATCGTGGTGATGGTTCTCAAATATTAAAGGCACGTGAGTAATGCAGGAAATCGATCTACAAACGACGACTCACGTCGTATTCATTATAGAATGTCTTTCCTTGACCATCAATCACATCTGCTCAGTTCCAATTATAATGATTCATGTGGAATATTAATGCACATTCCTCAAAATCGTTGGGTTTTTTTTGGCCGAGTCTTATTCAGCTGCACCGTTCACAATATTTCTTTACATTCAAAGTCATCCAAATTAGACATTGAGTTCCACGCACTTTCCATCCTCCACGTCCCAGTTTGACACTTATACCCCGGCACAAGCTGTTTCTCTCCTAGTGAAACTCACTGGCTGTGTATCTCCAAATGTGCCTTTCCAAATGTTTTGGAAACTGATTCTCTGAGTGACAGAGACATAGACCCTCTCTCTATCCCCGTATATTTCACCTGAAGAAGGGACAGCCCTCTGGCATGTGATTTCAAATAAACCCACTGGAATAAAACCTAGCATCTTGTTACTGCTGACCTTATCCCTGCATTACCATGGCTAATTAACTTAAGTTATTGAATTCACTCGCTGTACACGAGAGGGCAATTTAACATTGCCAATCCACCGAACCTGCAGAACGAACAGAAGTGTTAACCACTGAGCAAATGTACCATCACAATAAGCACCATGTCTCCCTTTTTACTGGCTTTATAACCTCGTAACTCAGCCTAGTGAAAGCATCTGCGCCCATCAACCCGAATTCAAAGCATCCAAACGCGACTCCTTGCAGTGCAACCTCATTATTGCTGCAGGAAATGTTTCTGCACTCAGATCTGAATCGCATTACCATGTTTCTCCTTTGGCTTCATGCTTACAGTAAACACTTCAATCTGGAATAAGTCTATCAAATGGTTTTCATTCCAACACGGACACAGTGTGAAGCTTTCAGAAGTCACGTGTTTGCACTTTCACTTACATTCTGTCTCCCCGGGAGCTGCAGTCCTTCCCCACACTTCCTCAGAGAGCACTGTACTTTCTGTGACATGTCCAGTCGAGAATGGAACAACAGACATTAATAATATTCACTGAGGAACAGAGCGACTGTTTTAAAATATTTACAATGCCACCTGCGGGGATTTAAACCATATGACAGGCTGGGACACTAACCACGATATTACCGAGGCAAATAACGTCGAAGGAAGTCCTTCAGCATGTTGTGGCCGCATTTACCAAAAACAGCTAGTTACTACTGGTCTACCACAAGGATCTGTTTTGGGACAACTGCTGTTGGTCATTTTCATAAATGACTTAGACGCAGGCATAGGTGGATGGATTAGTAAGTTTCCAGACGATACTAAAGTTGGTGGTGAGTGGAGAGTGTGTAAGAATGTTACATATTGCAGGGGGACTTTCATAAACTGCAGCATTGCGGTGAGAGTTGGCAAATGGCGTTCAATGCAGCTAAATGTGAGGTGATGCACTTTGGAAAGGATAACAGGAAGACAGAGTACTGGGACGATCAAAATATTCTTTGTCGTGTGGGTGTGCAGAGAGATCTTGGAATCCATGTACATAGACCCCTGAAAGTTGCCACTCAGGTGGATTGTGCTGTTAAGAAGTTATACAATGGGTTAGGTTTCATTTGTTGACGGATTGAGTTCCAGAGCCGCAATATCATGCGGAAAATATACAAAACGCCGGTGCGGCCACACTTGGAATATTGTGTATATTGTGTATAGTTCTTTGCCCCATATTTCTGCGAAGGATGTGGAAGCATTGGAAAAGGTGAATGGGAGATTTACCAGGATATTGCCTGGTCTGGAGGGGAGGTCTTCTGAGTGAAGGCTGAAAGACTTGAACCTGCTCTCATTTGGCAAGAAGAAAGCTAAGAGGGAATTTGATAGAGACATAGAAGATGATCAGAGGATTAGATAAGGCAGACAGTGGAAATCTTTTTTTCCTAGGATGATGACATCAGCGTGTACGAGGGGGCATAACATCAAATTGAGGGGTGATAGATTTGACAGATGTCAGAGGCGGGTTCTTTATGCAGAGAGTGGTAAGAGCATAGAATGCCCTACCTGCTAACATAGTCAACTCAACCACATTAGGGAGATTTGAACAATCCTTAGATAAGCACATGGATGATTTTGGGATAGTGTAGGGGGGCGAGCTGAGAATAGTTCACAGGTCGGCGCTACATCGACGGCCGAAGGGCCTATTCTGCACTATATTGTTCCATGTTCTATGTTCTAACTATGCAACGAAATGAATCAAAATTTCCATAGTTTAGCCCATAGCCTTATATGTCTTGGCATCACCATTTCATTTCTGGATATTTCTTCAGGTTATGTGGATTTCTGTCTCGCTGACCCTTACGGACAGTGCATTCCAAAATCCAACCACCCACTGGCTGATAAAACTATTGAAACTTTGCTGTTTTTTCCTGAAATCTCTGGCCCCCAATGTTCGATCTGTCCATCAATAGGAAAAGTTTCTTTCTATCAATTTCCCTAATTAATTTGTTCATCTCAATCATGTCTTCTCTCAATCTCCACTGCTAGGCGACAAACAACCCATGTCTATCCTGTCTCGCTTCATAACTGAAACTAATCATCCCGCAAAATATCACAGCGAATCTCTCCTGCACCGTTCCCCGTGTGGTCACTTCTATGCTATAATATAACTTGCAGAACTGCATGCAATACACTGGCTAGAGCCAAGTGAACATTTTTAAAAATTCTGTTACAGGATAATGTGCGTCGCTGGCTCGGTAGCATTTATTGCTGTCCCTAATTGCCCAGTAGGCCGTTGATACTGAACCATATCACAACGGTTCTGGAGTCACATGGATACCCGACCAGGTAAGAATGGCGGTTTTCATCCTCAAATGATGTTAATGAATCGGATGGTTTTATTTTTTCAGCAATTAGCCAAAAATGTTTCGGAGTCACCGCATTTGTAGTTCCAGATATTTATTGCAATTCAATTCTACCACTTAGCAGGGTTGGAGCCGAACCCATACCCTGGGCACATTAACTTGGGGTCGGAAGTAGCGGCCCAGTGATAGTAGCACACGGCCATTGCAGAAAGGTGTGGAGCAAGTATTTTCCAATAAAGTCACTTATTCCCTATACTGCCGTGTTTCATTTTCCTGTACC
>NW_025201000.1:0-1301 GCF_004010195.1 Chiloscyllium plagiosum | reverse complement strand
GCCATAGAGTATGACAGTGACAGAAGGCCATAAATATAGTAGCAGAGCAAATGTTAAGCAGAGGTCCAAATGCACAACAGCAGTACTTCTCAGAACAGTGACAGACAAGTGGGAACTCAGAATGAGCTGAACGTTTAACACCGGTGTCCCCAGAGGCTCCGGTGATTCCATCATTAATATGCAGAAGGCTGAGATTGACAGATTTCTCCAAAACAGCAAAGACTCGCGGGGCAGTGGAGGTTTTGTTGAAATGTATGTTGCAATAGCAATGCATTTAACTTCGGCTACTTCATGTGTTTCCCCACACAAGGCAGTAACCACTGCTGCCACATCGTCCCAATTCTCAGACCCAGAATCAGAGGAACTGTGCAGCGCAACCGTGAAGATCCAACTAGAATCGGGACGGGAATGAAATCGCAAACCTACTCGATGAATCCAGTGATGCAATCGATGAATGCATGGTCCTTCTGTAACGGTAGTAGAGGCGCAAGCAATCCCGAGGTTGGGAGTGCTCCTGCTCAAGGCGGGGCAGAAGGGACACTTTGTTCCTGTTTGTAATAACACAGCAATCTGCAGTGCATCTTGCTAAAACAGCTGAGTCCCACAAGCGGAGCATATTAAGTGCTTAACGTTCAGCGGCTGGTATGAAATTTGAGCTTGCTTCACTAACATCCAGTTCCCTGGATTGAATTGCTTTCACCATTTTCCTTTCCAATTGTTTGATATATCCCTGCTGTCTGCAGCTTTCTTCCTCGTGGCTAACTACATGACTAATTGTTTTATGGTCAGCAAACTGCTAAATCACGGTCACTACAAATAAATATAAATCAATGATCTATATGAGAAAACAATGGAACGCATGGTACGCTTGCTTCGTAGGTTTGCAGACGACACAAGAATTGGAGACAGTGAAGAAGACCATTTAATATTCAAAAGGATCTTAGTCGAATGCGCCACGGGACTGAAAAATCTCGCATGGAATTCAATCTTGATAAATGGAAGGTTCTGCATTTTGGTACAACAAAATGAGTATTGCTTATTTAGATAATGATAAGGCTTTGTGTAGTGCTGTAGATCACAGAAGCTCGGGATGCAGGTACGTAATTCTTCTTAGTTTGCATCACATACAGACAGAATAGTTAAAAAGTCATTTGGCACACTTGCGTTCATTGCTTAGTCCTTTGTGTATAGGAGATGGAACATTGCGTTGAAGTTGTGTTAGGACATTGGGGCGGCCTTTTCCGGAATACTGTGTCGAGTTCTGGTCCCCCAGTTATAAGAATGATATCATTCAGCTGAGG
>NW_025200999.1:5488-6932 GCF_004010195.1 Chiloscyllium plagiosum | reverse complement strand
CATCAACAATACACATTCTGGATGGTGCAGCAGGCACGACGGGCTGTATGGCCAGCAGATGCTCTTTCCCCATGTGTTGTTCTCTCATGCACTCAGTAATATTCCAGAGATAAAGGAAGATCCCATTCAGCCAGTCAGCGTCGGTAAAATGAGATAGGAGGAGACCATTTTGCCCTCTAAGGATTTATGCAGGAAGAGATTGATGTCATTCAGTCTGCTAGGTACATCACACAATGACCCAAACCTGGACTTCAAACCCACCACAGCAGATGGTGGAATTTTAATTCAATAAAATGTTTGGAATTTGCAATCTCATGAAATATTGATGACTGTCAACACTAAAAAAAAAACCCTGGCTCACTAGTGTCCTCCAGAGAAGGAAACTTGCTATCTTCACTGGTCTGACTTACATGTTACTCCAGACCCTCAGCAATGGCAGACTCTCAAATGCACTTTGCAATGGTGAAGCCAGCCATTCAGATATAACACTACAAGTTCTCAAAGAAGTGAAACAAAACAGAACTGAGCACTGGCAGCCGACATCACTTTGAAGTGCATGGGTTCAGAAAGGCAGTTCCCCAACAGCTTCTCGAGAGCAACTCGGTAAGGAAAATGAATTCTGGCCTAGCCACCAACACCAATGTCCCATTAATGAAAGAAAGATGGAGGGGACGGTCCTCACTTGAAACAGTGACTTGGATATATACCTACATGTGCATGATACTCCGCAATATGGGAAAAGGTGAAAAATACATGAAAATAATCTCACATTTTATTCCATCGCAGCTGATTATCAATAATCTTTTTTATCACTCTATTTCTCCACATATTCCAATCATTCCACCAACACACATTATACTATTTCCCAGCTGTTTTCAGATCTGATACGTGGTGAGTGGATTTAAAATGCAAACTCTGTTTTTCTCTCGACAGAGGCTGCCAAAACTGCTCCGTTTCCACATCATTCTGTTTCTGTTCGGTTCAGATCGCCAGTAACTTACTTTGTTTGATTTAACCTTTTTTTATATATTATGCGACATTGGCCCATCGAGTCCACACTGACCCTCTGCAGAGTATTGCATTCAGGACCACCTCATGTCCTAATTCTGCACTTCCATTGGTTAACCCGTTTCCTACCCGATCCCAGCATTTCCCATAGCTAACACACCTAGCTGCACATGATGGGTAATTTAGAGTGGTCAATACACTGAACCTGTTTGGACTGTGGGAGGAACCTGGAGGAAACACAAGTACACCCGGGGAGAATGTGAAAATTCAATCCAGACAGTCCTGAGGATGGACGCAAACTGCGTTCCTGGTACTGAGAAACAACCTGCAGACCAATGAGACACCATGCTGCACTCCCCTCCCCCCCCCCCCCCAAACCGGGTCCCTGGTATTGTGAAACAGCCATGCTAACCACAGAGACACCATGACCCCCTCC
>NW_025200999.1:0-5054 GCF_004010195.1 Chiloscyllium plagiosum | reverse complement strand
CCGATCAACAGCTGAGTGCTCAAGATACTACTAAAGCAACCCGTCTCAGACATGCTCATGAAATCCGTTTTCCCAGCATTAACATTCACTTGGGTAAACACTGGTGAGATGTAACTTGAAGCTGTCCATTATTACTGCAGTACTCACAAACCTGTATGTCTAATTTCCTGTTTTATAGCATACACAACCTTTGTATTGCAACTTTCACTTTGATCCATAACTCTCATGGAAGTTTGCTTCTCCTTGCTGTTTCTAAGAATCACCTTCCCAGATTCTGTGGAACCTGAGTGACGTGGGGTCTGGCGAGGTTAATGGTAGATTCAGACAAGATGTTTGGCGAGGCATATCTCAACATGGTTATTATCTCACCACGTCTTCCCCGTTCTTCTCAAGCGTCATTCTGAGATTTTCTCCAGATCTCCCGTTATGCTGGTGGAATAGAGAAGGACAATGATCTTAGCAAAGTTGTGTATTCCTCAGACAGCTGAGACTGCTCTAACCTGGGTGGGAACATTACAGCAGGTTGGTAAAGCGTTGCTACTGCTGTACAGGATCTTAATGAGATCACATCTGGAGTAGTGTACACAGATTTAATTTCCTCACTGAGGAAAGGATGTTGGAATGAACTCAAAGATTGTTCCCTCAGCTGATTTCTGCAACTAAGGTGTTAATCATAAAATCCCTGCAGTGTGGAAGCAGGCCATTTGACCCATCGACTCCACACTGATCCGCCGAAGACCATCCCATCTAATTCCACCACCCACTCCACCCAATCTTATAACCTGCCATTTTCCATGACTGATGCACTTGGCCTCCACATCCCCAAACATTATGCGTGATTTAGCTTGGCCAATCCATCTTACCTGCACATCTTGGGACTGTGGGAGGAAACTGGAGACTGAAATTGAATGGGGATCTCTGGTGCAGTGAGAAAGCAGTGCTAACCACTGAGATACCCAGTGTGGGCAACACACCTTGCCTGCATAGTTGAGCCCTTGAAAAGTGACATTTGAGCAGGGAGATTCCATAAGTCCCCAAATCTGTCATTGAGCGACAGAACGTGGACATTGAGATCTTGAGCAGCTTGGTCAGGAACAGGAACAGGAACAGGAACATGACATGCAAGTCCATTGAGACTATAATGTATGAACACTGGGAGGACATTCCGCCCAGCGAGTGTGTAAAGCAGGAACAGAATGAGTCCAATCAGCCAATCATGCCTCTTACGCAGCAATTGGAGCAGATCTTTTACAGTTTTGTGCCTGTTACACAGGAATTGTGAAAGGGAAGATAGAGGTTATAGAAAGGGAAGGACTTCGAATAACCGGCTTCACTGGGGAATGAAAAGTAGTGAGAAAACGTTTGGGATTGAAGATAAATTATTAGAATCCGTTATGAAGGAATTAATAACAGGAGATTTCCAAAGTCAAGCCACAATTCAGCACAGTCAACATAGTTTTACGAAGGATAAACCAAGTTTGAATGATTTGACTAACCTTCTTTAAATAAAACGTAACAAACTAGTTGGATAATGGGGATCAGATAGATGTCTTATATCTGGACTTCCAGACATCAGTGCATAACGTGCGTCGCAAAAGATTAATATGCAAGCAAGAACACATGGGGTTAGGAACAATTTACTTGCTAGTTGAGAGGATTAGTGAACCAGTAAAAGCCATGATACAGAGCTGCTGGTTTTGGACTGGGTTGGACAAGGTCAAAAATCAAATGACACCAAGTTAGAGCCCCATGGGTTTAGTTGTAAACACAAGATTTTATTGCGTTGCTCTTTCGTCAGGTGTAACAGAGATGAAGACCTAAAACACAGAAGTTATAAAGGAAAAGATCAAAGGATTGTACAACTTCTGCGCATGAATTGTACACATCCAAGATGGCTCTTAAATACTTAATCAGTTAGAATAGATGTGCAAGTTTGATTGATTAATATGCAAATCGCGGAATTTATTTCAAGTCACTATCTGGAGATGCTTTCAGGTAAATGAAGTAACGCTTGCGGTCAGACAATGTATTCTAAGCGTGAGAACTTGATTGGACGCTGTCTGTGTCTTCACCTGGAGTCAGACTAGTTTCATTTACAAAGTAGGAGTTTGTAAAATATCACATTGACTGACTGTCTATAAATTGTATGTTTTTGGAACAAATAAAATGCATCTGCGAATACAAATTGACAAATGCAAATTCACCCCGCAGATTTATATGTGCGGACATGTGTGTGTGCATGGGCGTATGTGTGAGAGAGGGGACGAGTCTGTGCGAAGGGGATAGAGAGAGACATTGTGTGTATGTGAGAGAGAGAGTGAGGTGGAATGTGAGTGTGAGTGCGAGAGGGAAAGAGAGTGGCTGTGTGTGCATGCGTGTGTTACAGAGTGGAGTGCGTGTGTGGAATGTGAGAGGGGGAGTGTGAGTGTGTGTGCGTGGAGCAGAGAGGGAGAGTGTGCATCAATGTATGTAACAGGAAGAGTGAGACGGCGTGCTTGTCCAGGGTGTGCTTGTCCAGGCGAAAACACAGATAGATACAGCAGATCCCTTGCCCCCCACACACGCACTCCATGGTTTCAGAGCTTCCCCCCTCTGTAGCCTCTGCTCCATTTGTTGTTCATGTTACAGACCCAGGTGCTGTAACTACAGTCCCCATGCTCCATCCAGAGTTTGGTCACCAAATCCTCAGGTCTCCCTGAATGTTCGAGGCAGCTCCCAGCACAATCTCCAGCAAACCATCCCCAGCACTTCCACTAAATTTTCAATAACAGAAGACTGTCAGAAGCCCCTCAGCTACAAGTTAAATGCCCGTTCCTTTACAATTACAATCCAGGATTTTCCTCGTGTTACTGACCGCACAATCAACTGAGAGAGACAAACAGAGACGTTCCGTGGGCAGGTGTATACCAAGTTTCAAACCTGACTCCTGAGAGTCAGAGCTGCAGGAAAACCCCTGTCCATGGAGCACCACATGGGACACATTGGGAAGTGAACAACAGCCTGACACACACCATTTCAATTTTTCTGAGCTTCACAATGCCAGCACTCGATGCCTGAGGGAGTCAGAAACTAAAGCCAGGGAAAGATACAGAAAAAAAAAACCAAATAATTTATTAACTGATACTTTTCCGAAAATAAGAATAAGAAGATGGGGCGGGGTTTGAAATAACGGGATAAGGGAGACAATGGTGGATACAATCCCCAGAAAGCAAACATTAAATAAAGACATAGCCAGATCCGCTAGAATGGTCCATTGCCTCAAATTCTGAGTCTGCTTCACAGAGCCAGCCCAGAAACCATAAACTGGGGTAAGGTAATGGTTAAGGTAGAGAGCTGTGCAGGTCATGCTCGAGGATTACTCCATAAACTGGATTACCTGCTTGGCAGGGGGAGCATTACAAACCTTTGCCAGGACATTGCAACCCTCTACCACCATCCTCTGCCTCCTACCTTTGAGCCAGTTTTGTATCCAAATGGCTAGTTCAACATGTATTTCATATGAACCAACGTTGTGACCATGCACAATATTGTTCAACGCCTTACTGAAGTCCATATCGGCAATGTACACCACTCTATCTCAATTAATCTTCTTAGTTGCTTCTTCAAAGAAATCTCAGTCAAGCCAGTAACACAATATTGCTTGCACAAAGCCATATTGACTATCCCTAATCAGTTGTTACATTTCAAAATGCATGAACATCATATGCCTCATAATCCCCTCCAACAACTTACCCACCACTGACGTCAGGCTCACTGGCTTTTCCTTATTACCCTTCTTAAATCCTTTAAGTAGTGGCACCACATTAGCCTACCTCCAGTCTTCCGGCACTTTACCTGTGGCTATTAATGATAACAAGGGGCCCGGCAATCAGTTCCGTAGCTTCCCACAGAGTTCTAGCATACATCGAATAAATACCAGATCATTTTCCTACCTAAGTATGTTTTAAGACCTCCAGCAGCTCCTCTGTAATACAGACACTTTCCAATATGTCACTACTTATTTCCCAAGTTCTTTAGCTTTCATATCCTCCTGCACAGAAAATACTGATCCATATTATTAGTTCAGCACCTCCCCCATTTCCTGTGGTTCTGCACATGGGCAGCCTTGCTGATCTTTAAGGATGTCCTATTCTCTCCACAGTTATTATTTTGTCCTTGTCGTATTTGTAGAATTCCTTTGGATTCTCCTTAAGCCTATTTGCCAAAGCTATCACATGCCCCTTTTTATGCTCCCAATTTCCCTCTTAAGTATACTCTTGTTGCCTTCAGACTCTTCTAGTGATTCACTTTTAATCAGGAATTAAGAGGCTAATGATGACCATTTCGATTGTCAGAAAAATCCATCCGGTTCACTGACACGCTTTAAGGAAACAAACTGCCATTCTTACCTGTTCTGGCCGACAAGTGACTCCAGACTCACAACAATGTGGTTGACTGATATATGCCCTCTGGGCAATTAGGGATGGGTAATAGATGCTTGCCTAGTCAGGGAATGACTTAAGAAAAAACCCTCAATTCCTGCTGTTTATACCTGAAATGTGCTTCCCTTTTATCCGTGACCAGAACCTCAACATCTCCGATCCTCCAGCATTCCTTACACGTACCAGCCTTACCCTTCACCCTAACAGGGCCATAATGTCTCTGTACTCCTGACATCTCATTTTTGGAGGCTTCCCACTTCCCAAATGACCCCCTCTTCTGAGAATATATGTCCCAATCGAATTTGGAAAATTCTTAGTTAATGTCATAAAAATTGGATTTCAACAATTTATAACTTTGAGTTTAGACGTGGTTCATCCTTTTCCATCTCTATTTTCAAACTAATAGAATTATGATGATTTGCATAAAATGCTCCCCCAATGATACCTCAACCACCCCCTCCCCATGCCTAATTTCCCAAGGTTAAGGTGACGTTTAGATCCTTCTCTGTGATGGACAGCATTGGCCAAGCAGCTGCAGCTTTTTAATTGGGATTTGGGTCAGCAGAGTCTTTGACTCATTGGGTTGAATCGAACAATAACTTGTCTCAGTGCCATTTTCATTGAGTGTGACAG
>NW_025200998.1:4181-6932 GCF_004010195.1 Chiloscyllium plagiosum | reverse complement strand
AATGGTCATCCTTGGGTGTGTTGCTTAACAAAAAGTTCTTGGAGTTCATGTTCATAATTTCTTGGAAATGGTATCACACGTAGATAGAATGGGAAAGAAGACATTTGGTATGCTTTCCATTATTTGTCAGAGCATTGATTATAGGAATTGTGAGGACATTTTGTGGCTACACAGGATATTGGTTCGGCCACTTTTGGAATATTGTATGCAATTATGGTGTCCACGTGGAGGAAGGGTGTTGTGAAACCTGAAATTGTTTCGAAAGGATTTACAATGAAGTTGCCTTGGAAATGGTATCACACGTAGATAGAATGGGAAAGAAGACATTTGGTATGCTTTCCATTATTTGTCAGAGCATTGATTATAGGAATTGTGAGGACATTTTGTGGCTACACAGGATATTGGTTCGGCCACTTTTGGAATATTGTATGCAATTATGGTGTCCACGTGGAGGAAGGGTGTTGTGAAACCTGAAATTGTTTCGAAAGGATTTACAATGAAGTTGCCAAGTTTGAAGGCTTTGACCTATAGAGAGCAGCTGAATGGGCTGGAGCTGTTTTCCCAGGGTGTATCGGAGACTGAGGGGTGATCTTATCGAGGAGTATAAAATCATAAGGAGAATGTGCAGGGGTAAATAGATAAGATCTGTTCCCTGAGGTGGGGACTCCGGAACTAGAGGGCTTGGTTTTTGGATGAGAGGGTTCACACATAAAAGAGACCTGAGAGTTAACGTTTTCATGCAGAGGGTGGTACATGTATGGAATGAACTGACAGCGGGAGTGATGAAGGCTGGTGCAATCGCATCATTTAAAAGGTACCTGGATGGGGAGATAAATAGAAAGATTCTAGATGGATGTGGGAGCAACTGTCACTTGATCAAGTGTGGGCGTGCTTCATTGCCTTTGTGAGGATGTCATACGATGTGTGTGTGTGTGCCCCCCAGTGTTTGTCTTTTGATATGTCCCTAAATGTGACACATTATGAGTGCATTTTTGCATTTTGCATGGGATTCCATCTGTGTGTGTTCGGAAGTACTTTGGTGACTATACATCACTATGTTTATGCATTTGTGTATGTTATTCAGTCTCGATGAGAACGTTTCAAAGAAAACAGTTTTGTGTGTGTTTGTGTATTTTACAGTGCCTGTGTGACTTTGTAGCCATTTGGGTTTTCCACAAGTGCGTGTGTTGTGTTTAAGCCTACGTTTAGTCTGTGTGTGGGGTTACATTCCTATGACTGTGGTTGTACTTCTGTATGTGTGTTATTGTCAGCATGTCATGACGGTTCTGTGACCCTATATATATGTATGTGCGTATCTCTGAGTGTTGGTGTATTATTATGGGAGTGTGGGGAGTATCTCTGCCTGTTTGATTAGTTACGTGTGTTGGTGAGTCGGTGTTTGGCTGACTGTCCGTGTGTGCAGATCTTTCTATGTCCCCAGGAGAATCTCTCTGTGCCTCTGTCTGAGTGTGTCTCTGTGTTTGTTTATTTGTTTCGCTCTATGGCTGTATCCAATTGTGTTTGTGGTTCTGCAACTGTGGTTGAATGTTTTCGTGTGTTGTATAAGAAGATTTCTGGACTTTCTTGCAGTTTGGTGTGTAATATCTCACTATGACTTCATTGCTTTCCGTGCAGATGCGAGTGTGGTTCTGTGTCTATGTTTAGAGGTGTTCAGATATCGTAGCATGACTTCTTATTTGTGTGTGCATCTGTGTGTGTTCTCTGTCCTCTGTCTCATTAAAACTGTACTTCTGTGTGTGTGGGTGTGTGCACGTTCTGTCTGTACATAGTTGTGATCCCATATCTTTCAGAATGTCTGTTTTCATGTATATGAAGATGTGGGTGCATTAATGTATCAGTGTGCAGTTGTGTACCCACATTTCAGTTCTTCTGTGTTTCTGTGTCCCTCTGGGTGTGGTTATGTCTCTATTTCACCATGAAAAAGGAGAAGTGAATCCTGCAGCAGATCAGGGTCCATCGATTATTTTCAATAGAGTATTTCAGGGAATCTGGGATAGATGCAACTTTCATGATGTCATTTCCCAGAAACGCTGAGAGCTGAACTGTTACTTCAGTTCAAAGACTTCAGTGTAACGAGTTAACGAAGAGAAGAGAATACTCAATGAAACGCAGGCCAGCAGCTTCTTTGACCCTGTTTGAAGCAAAGATTTTATTATTCAAAATATATATATATATTTATGGTACCATGTTGGAGCTGCTTTTGCCGATATATGTAATAGTGTTATGTTTTGGATCAGAAGACCGTACCATGGAGGAGCAGAATTAGGGCAAGCAGTCCAAGGAGTCCGCTCTGTCATTTAAGTATGTTTCCCAAGCCTCTCTACTGCCTTATTCCCACAACCTTTGATACATTTAACAATCCAATGCATCTCTCTTTTAAACAGACTTGATTTCCTGGATCCTACAGCCATTTGTGACAATGATTTCCATATATTAACCACTGCTTGGATGAAAAAAAAAATCATCCGCATCTCAGTTCAAAGGTTCACTCAGAGGCTGTGCCCTCAGGTTGGCATGGATGGATTGGACCGAAGTGTTTGTTCCCATGCGGTACATCTCTATGACTCTATAATTCTATGACATGTGGAAACAACTGACAAGCAGAAGTTTAAATGGGAAGACACTTCACAAAAAGGAACAAAGTGTTGGTCCGAAGCTGTGGAAGACCGTCTCCGAGCATGCATGAATTTGTTGGAATTGACCATGTTCAAGTACTCAATGGAAAATCTG
>NW_025200998.1:0-3740 GCF_004010195.1 Chiloscyllium plagiosum | reverse complement strand
AGACCTTGGATAAACCAAGAAATCTACATCGTGCTGAAGGCCAAACTGTCAACATTGAAGAGGGAAGACACAGAGCTGTGCAGGAAATCCAGATATGACCTCCGCAAACATCAGGCACAGCAAGATAGTGGTCAGAGACACATTCCTAACTGACACTCTCAATGTTTTCTGTTCCTGGGTTGAGCAGATTGTTTGGTGCCATCTGCATCAACAGACCCTGATGCACTAGTTCCCTCTGTCAGTGCTGCTGACCTCAAATCAGTCTTCATGAGAGAAAACGCAAGGAAAGTGACGGGCGCAGAGGAAGTCCCTGTCATGGAATTAGATCTTGTGCTGAACAACTAGTGGAGGTATTGACCAACATCTTCAACCTCTGCCTCGAACAAGCTGAAGTCCCCGCCTGCTTCAAAAACTCCAGTAATATCCTTGTACCTTAGAAATCACATGTGATGGCCAACTTGCCTTCACATCCTTTTTGTGTCTTCTGCACAATTTGCAAAGTGCATTTGCTTTCTTCCTCCGAGTCATTCATATATACAGTATTAAATGTTTTAAATGTATAATATGCAGTATGTATTGTTGCATGTTGGAACTGTGCTTGTCTGCAAAAATACAGTTGTTCATTCAAGTTGATTGCTTTTATGTGTAATATTGTGCAGTGGATCTGTTTGTGTGTGTCTATATAAATATTGTTATGCATTGTAGCTGTTCCAGTTTATATACAAATATTGTTGTACATGAGAACTGTTCACATTGACATATAAGTGCTGTGCTGTATTACAGTTATTCCTATTCATATATAAATACTCTATGCGCTTGTGGTGAAGCTATTTCTGTCTCTTACCCATCATTAATTCAGTGCTTGACCGTGTTAGGCTGTTGCTGAGCCATCCAGGACTTTGGAATGAATCTGCCGTCCCAGCACTGGCCGGAGAGTGAGCAGCACAGAGCAGCGGTGGTCATGTGTTAGTAGTTGTGGGGAAAGAGTAGGCAGGGGCACTCCCGTCTCTCATTATTGTGGAGCAGAACAAATATTCTGGAAGGAGGAGCTGCACCTCGGGAAGTGAGAGTGCGAAAGATTGTCTTCAGGAGAGAATTCACCAGAGAATAATAGGGAAATGATTAAATAGACAATAGGAGAGGATTACATGGAGAGTAATAAGGAGAAAGCTGAATCCAGGGCAACGGGGAAATGTTGAAGTCAAAACAGGGAGAGGATTTAATAGAAAGTAATATAGGGACAAAATATAGGGAAAAGGAGGAATCGTGTTGATTATAGCGGCACAGAGAAGGGGTTAACACAGGGGAAAGTGCAGGGATTGTAATGAGGTCAGCCAGATGGATCTCTTTGACTATGACTTCTCTAATTGCGGATGTCGATCTGGTCCAATCAGGGAGTCCTGACTGACAGATATAACGTGGGCTTTTTCCCCATCCAACTCTATTTTGATTTAGTCCCTACCCTCCCCTTCACTGTTTTGATCACACAGCACTGCCCTTTGATGTAAAGGGCAGTCTTTGTCACTGGCCACTCGGGTGTTTTCCTATCTTCCTGGTGGTGGAAATTGAATAAAGATTCGTGCACCTTGTGTCTTTCACTGTGTCTCACACCTGCACTCACACACCCCGGGTTCTGGGGGAAAAAATAAGCACTACCGCACTTAGGTGGTAGTGTGGGGGTTAAATAAAAAAGAAAAAAAGAAGAAAAGAAATGAACAGGATTTGGAGGTGCTGATGTTGGACTGGAAAAAAAAGGAGTAATGTAAGGTCAGTGTTTGTCAAAAAAAAAATAACGTGGGCTTTTTCCCCATCCAACTCTATTTTGATTTATTCCCTACAATCGACTTCACTGTTTTGATCACACAGCACTGCCCTTTGATGAGAAGGGCAGTCTTTGCCACTGGCCACTCGGTTGTTTTCCTATCTTCCTGGTGGTGGAAATTGAATAATGATTCGTGCACTCTGTGTCTTTCACTGTGTCTCACATCTGCACACACACACACCATGGGTGTTGGAAAAAAAATTAACGTGGGCTTTTTCCCCAACCAACTCTATTTTGATTTCGTCTCTACCCTCACCTTCACTGTTTTGATCACACAGCATTGCCCTTTGATGTGAAGGGCAGTGCTTGTCACTGGCCACCCGGGTGATTTCCTATCTTCCTGGTGGTGGAAATTGAATAAAGATTCGTGCACCTTGTGTCTTTCACTGTGTCTCACACCTGCACCCACACACCATGGGTGCTGGGGGAAAAAAAAGAAAAAAAAAGAAAAAGAAAACAAGGAAAAAATAACTTGGGCTTTTTCCCCCTCCAACTCTATTTTGATTTAGTCCCTACCCTCCCCTGCACTGTTTTGATCACACAGCATTGCCCTTCGATGTGAAGGGCAGTGCTTGTCACTGGCCACTCGGGTGTTTTCCTATCTTCCTGGTGGTGGAAATTGAATGAAGATTCATGCACTTTGTGTCTCTCACTGTGTCTCACACCTGCACACACACACCATGGATGCTGGGGAAAAAATAAGCACGACCGCATTTAGATGGTAGTTTGGGGTTAAATAAAAAAAATAATAAAAAGAATAAAGAGAAGAAAAAATAACGTGGGCTTTCACTCTGAGAACTGACTCTGAGGGAGCTGGATCAGTGTCAAGTCTCTCCAAGTAAAAATAAATGGTGACTTAGTGATGGGATACTGGCCTCTGTGGAGTTATTTCATAATGATTTCCTCTTCATGCTGACACTACTTAAAAAATAACGTGGGCTTCATCCCCTTCACTGTCTGATCACGCAGCATTACCCTTTGATGTGAAGGGCACTGCTTGTCACTGGCCACTTGGATGTTTCCTTTCTGCCTGGTGGTGGAAATCGAATAAAGATTCATACGCCATGTGTCTCTCACTGTGTCTCACAACTGCACACACACACCATGGGTGCTGGGGAAAGAATTGTCAGACATCCTGTTCATTTTGAGAGCTGGCGCTGAGGGAACTGGATCAGTGTCAAGAACTGTTGACGTGTAAATAAAAGAGAACTTGGTGATGGGGTATCAACCTGTGTAGAGTTCTTTCAGTAAGGTCTTTTTGAGAAAATTAACCTGCAGAAGAAAGGCCATGAAAAAAAAGTAAAAGAAAACAATAATTAAAAAAAAAACGAGGGCTTCCTCGCCTTCACTGTCTGATCACACAATATTGCCCTTTAATGTGAAGGGCACTGCTTGTCACTGGCCATGCGAGTGTTTCTTTTCTTCCTGGTGGTGTAAACTGAATAAAGATTCGAGCACCTTGTCTCTTTCACTGTGTCTCACACCTGCACACACGCAACATGACTACAGTTATGGTGGGGATGAAACAAAATAAGAAATGAAAAACAGGACTTCTGCTCACTCGGGACAAGCATTGTGCTAACTGGGTCAAAGTCATTACTATGCAATACAAACACAGTGTGACTTGAATACGGATAAGCAACATTTGTGAAAGGGGAGAGTATTTAATGCACAGAAATAAGGATAGTGTTGATTATAGCGGAGGAGGGTTAGCAAATAGAGTAACAGGAAAGGGAGGGTGTTAGGACAGTGTAATACACAAAGAACTAAACAGAGAGTGATGAGGAGAGAGTTGACTGCATGATAGCAAGAAGAGGGGTAAATACAGGTACAAAGAGATGATTAAAGACAGAGTGGATAAGATAGATTAATGAGGCAAGACTTACCTTTCACAATGCCATCCTGAGTCTGATTGCTC
>NW_025200997.1:5112-6931 GCF_004010195.1 Chiloscyllium plagiosum | reverse complement strand
TCCTCAATGAGACACTGTCAACATCACCTGGGAAGTAATCAGCTACTTCTCAAAAGGGCTTCTAAATTCAAGTTTTATTGTTGCAGAAATCTGTACTTTGTCACTAGTTTTAACTCTATTCAAGACTTGCCTTTCCTGAAGATTTGATTCCTTTTGATAATGCTGCCCCCATTATCAGACAGACCAGGAGCAGACAAAGAGCTAAATACCAGACTATCTCCCCAGTCTCATCCATTGAACTGGAACGGCGTAAAACCACTTGACTAAAAATAAAAGACAACAGAAAAACATATTATACAAGGACACCGACCATTACACACAGTTACTATCAGACAGAAATGATCTGAGAGAGGGCATTAATGATCTGATCAGTAAGTTTGCAGATGACATGAAGATTGGTGGAGTAGCAGAAAGCATGCAGACTGTCAAATAATACAGGAGAATATAGGTGGACTGGAGAGTTTGATGGAGGAGTGGCTGAGGAAGGTAATCTGAGCAAATGTGAGGTGATGCATTTTGGAAGTTCTAATTCTCAAGAGAACTACACTGTAAACGGTAGAGCCTTGGGAAAAGTTGATGGGCAGAGAGATCTGGGAGTTCAGGTCCATTGTACTCTGAAGGTGACTGCATAGGTGGGTAGAGTGGTCAAGAAGGCATATGGTACACTTACCTTCATCAGATGGGGTATTGAGCAGGTTATGTTAAAATTGTACAAGTCTTTGGTTTGGCCGCATTTAGAATACTGTGCACAGTTCTGGTTGCCACATTATCATATGGATGTGGTCACTTTGGAGAGATGGCAGAGATGGTTTATGAGGATGTTGCCTGGGATGGAAGGTGCTAGCTGTGAAGTGAGGTTGAGTAGGTTAGGATTTTTTTCATTAGAGAAAAGGAGATTGAAAGGGGACCTGATTGAGGTCTACAAAATCATGAAGGGTATGGACAGACTGCATAGAGATAAGCTTTTTTATCGGGTCAAGGATTCCAGAATGAGAGGTCATGCGTTGAAGGTGAGAGGAGAAAAGTTTAAGGGGGTACACGTGCAGCAGGTACTTTACACAGAGGGTGATAGGTGCATGGAATGTGTTGCCAGCAGAGATAGTAGAGGCAGACACGGTAGATTCATTTAAGGTGCGTCTGGACAGATGTATGAGTAGGTGGGGAGCAGAGGGATACAGATCCTTAGGAATTGGGCAACAGATTTCGACAGTGGATTTGGATCAGCACAGGCTTGGAGGGCTGACGGGCCTGTTCCTGGGCTATAAATTTTCTTTATTCTTTCTTCCTTCGTTGTTCTTAAAACTAACAATTGATTATAATTCATTTCAGTTTTATTTCAGAATGGAATTGCCGACAGTGTCAACATTAAAATTCAACAAAATGAATAATTGTCCTTAATCTTCTCATTGCTTAAATCTGTACTGACCTCTCGTTGACCTGCTGGTGTTTGAGAACCATGTGAAAGGTCATTTTCTTTCTGCTAGTACTTTCTCCATGTTGCTTCATCTGGAATTTCTTGCTGAAAATGATCCTTCTTCTTGTAATTCTACTACCACATTCACAAAAGGACAATTCTGTGCCCAGTGTTGGTCTAAGTATTGGAAACAGGACTTTGTCTTCATTGCGGCCTTTGGATTACTCAGCTACAGTTTATTTACTTGAGCAGAGACCTCACTGTTGTTACCTCTGACTTCTCTCGAGTTCTGTTCTGCCATATTCAAGAACAATGCGATTTCCCAAACTGTGTCAGGAGCTCAGTGGAAATTCTTGCACTTTTTCACCTGTTCACAAATCTGACTGCGAAGCTCTCTCTCTCGTT
>NW_025200997.1:0-1637 GCF_004010195.1 Chiloscyllium plagiosum | reverse complement strand
CACACATGCACCCCCTCACAGACTTAAGACACTCTGCACTCACTACACACACACACACACACACACACACAAAACCTCCACCCCAGACAGACACACACACACAAAGACCCACATGCACACATATATTTTGTGTGGTGAATTTTTTTGTACTTGCAGAGTTACATTGCACTTTGCTCAAGAACTGCATACATTCATGTAGAACTCTGAGCTCAAAAACTGCATGAATTTATGTAAAACTCTGTTATCTCACTTTTTAGATTAGAATCAATCTAAACATCAGGTCATAGACAGAGAACACAGGGGGCTAACACCTTCAACACATTGTCTAGCTATCACCATTGTTAACAGCTAACCCGAGAATAGAACTTTTAAAAAAAAGGGTTTTGTGATTTACACATGAAAGAAGTGAAACTATCACTGTATTCTAACAGATGAAAGGCTTAACAGACAATTAATTTTTCAATGTATAATTTCAGTTAAATCACATTGCAAATTTTTGCTATAAATTCTGTGTTACGATTGAGTCCTCCACAATCACCTGATGAAGGATTGTCGCTCTGAAAGCTAGTGTGTTTCCGATTAAACCTATTTATTCTAACAGATGAAAGGCTTAACAGACAATTAATTTTTCAATGTATAATTTCAGTTAAATCACATTGCAAATTTTTGCTATAAATTCTGTGTTACGATTGAGTCCTCCACAATCACCTGATGAAGGATTGTCACTCTGAAAGCTAGTGTGTTTCCGATTTTTAACTTTATAATCTTCATAATTTCGTAAACCTCAATCAGGTCCCCCCTCAATCTCCTTTTTTCTCATGAAAACAAACCTAACCTACTCAATCTCTCTTTATAGGTAGCACCTTCCACACCAGGCAACATCCTCATAAACCTTCTCTGCACCCTCTCCAAAGTGTCCACTCCCTTTTGGTAATGTGGTGATCAGAACTGTACACAGTATTCTAAATGCGGCCGAACTAATGTCTTGTACAATTTTAACATGACTTGCCAGCTCTTATACTCAATACCCTGTCCAATGAAGGCAAGCATCCTCTACGCCTTCTTGACCACTCTATCCACCTGTGGTAGGTACAATGGACCTGCACTCCCAGATCTCCCTGCTCATCAACTTTTCCCAAGGTTCTTCTGTTCATGGTATAATTCTCTCTAGAATTAGTCTTGCCTAAATGTGTCTGAATTGAAAATTATCTGCCACTTTTCCACCCAACTCTCCAGTTTATCTATATCCTCCTGTATTCTCTGACAGTCCCTAATGCTTTCTGCTACTCCACCGATCTTTGTGTCATCTGCAAACATGCTCATCATACCAACAGTTCCCTCCTTCAGATCATTTATGTATATCACAAACAACAGTGGCCCCAACACTGACCCCTGTGGAACACCACTGCATAAGCAGGGAAGATATGTCCACCTTAATAACCTCTAGCCGACCCAACATATCTTCCCTGCTTATGCCAACGTGATCCAGACTAATCAAATTCTCCATTTCGAGAAACTCTCTTCAACTACTACTCTCTGTCTCCTGTTGCTCAACAATTCTTTATCCACCGAGCTAGAACACCCTGCACACCACGTGACTTCACTTTCTCCATTAGTCTACAATAGGGAACCTTATC
>NW_025200996.1:0-6931 GCF_004010195.1 Chiloscyllium plagiosum | reverse complement strand
CAAAGACATGTGTCGAGTCTGCTCAAACGCCCTATCCCGCACAGAGTGCTGTACATTGGGAAGTGAATAAAAACGCAAAGTGCACAAGTTCATTGGCTCAGAAACGACATAAGGCTGGCATCACTGACACGACCGAGGTCTTAATCATGGTCAGGGCAAAAAACAGAGGAAAAAAAATTCACTTCAAACATAGAAGATGTTAGGATGGGAAAGAAAATGATTCAGATTAATATGTTAAAGGATCTGAGTAATGTAACAAATTGGAGGCGTGACATCAAGGAGAGACCCTCAGAAGAATGACCATATGAAACTGGAAGTGTTCGCACATCAGAAACTAGGTTAGGTTACTGAGTACAGGGCTGATGGGTGAATGGGTCTCGGTGTGAACTGGGGGAAAGTCAGTAGAATTGATTTTCAGATATTGCAGCTCACACTGGGTTATCATGTGATGCTGTAGATCTCAGCAGCAGTCGCAGCAGAATTGCATTCAAACACAGTCCATAACCTTTCCCCCAGGGTACTGTAACGCTCTACCATTATCATCAAGCCGAGTGATGGTTCAGTGACGAGTTTGGGTGAACATGCCAGAGTCAGAGCCATGTGTATCTAAACCTGATGACAACCCATTAAAGCTAACGCATTTGACTGGTTACATTACCAACAGCAGAACTACCATCTGGTGGAGAGGGGGAAATGATTCCAAGACAAACAGATAAAATCGAAACTCTGCAGTCAAGGCACATCCAGTCATCAATGTCGATGGACTAATGAACAACTTTCAGGAGGAGAGAGCTCCATAAATATCCCCAGCCCTGTACATCAGTGTAAAAGACAAGATGTAGTATCTGCACCATCCTCAGCCAGAAGTATTGAGTGATAATCCACCTCACCCTCGTCATGATGCCCACAGAATCACAGATGCCAGTTTTCAACCAATTCGATTCGCTGCACGTGACATGAAAAACAGCTGAACACAGTAGATATGACAAAGGCAATGAGCCCTGTCACCATTCCTGCTATAGGACTGAAGATTGTGCTGCACAACAATCTGTGACGCTGGGGAAGCTGTTTCATTCCAGCTCCAACTCTGACATCTGCCTGGCCACGTGAAAAGTTCCTCATCTATATCCAGTCGCATAACAAGGGAAAGACTACAGTCTGACCATTTACCACGCCCTCAGTCTCGTCGGGATAGTCGCATTGGTGGAAGTTCTTTTTGACAGAGCTGATTCCCAGCAGCACAGGAATAACGTGCTCAGTGTGGTATCTGATAGGTCCCCATGTGGCGATGGTGCTGTTGTGCAAATATCACTGGATTACTGATCCAGACCAGGATAATTCTGTGGCAGCTAGTGGAAGTTGAAAACAATTGACAAAATATCGAGACATAAAATCTGGTCCAGTAATATTGACCTTGAATGTAATGTCCATTGTAAACATTTGTTCCCTCTCCAATGTACTTTCAGGAAGTGAATCTCACGTGCTTCCCGGTCTGGCCTACAAGTGTCTCCAGACACACAGACATATGCGAAACTCTAAAATGGTCTCTGAAACGGCCAAGCAAGACACTCAATTGTATCAAATTGCTCTGAGCTCTTAAAGGATAAAACCAGACAGAACACCGACAACGAGCTTTGGAAAAGGGAACAGGAAACACGGTCCTTTCAACCAGACAGATGCTGCCTTCCTAATGTTTAAGAGCTTGTGACAACAATGACAGAGCTTTCCCACAGACTGCACAGAAGCATCAGGAAGGTAGCAGGGCATTAGACACGTTTAGCTTCCCTGTTCTAGTACATGGAGACAAGTTTACTTTTATAACCCTGGTTAATACATTCTTCAGAAACTCATAAATTCCTGTCTTATGCTGCTCAATGATTGACCGTCCAACCCATACAATCACAAAAGCACTGACTCTGTACTGTCAGAAATACAGCACGATCTGCATTAGTCCCACTTTCCTATACGAGGCCCATAGCCATGTATGTTATGGCACTTCAAGGGCACGACCATGTATGTATTAACGGTTGTGAGGTTACCTGTGCCAGCTGCCCTCTCAGGAAGTGCATTCCTGACCCCAACAGCATCTTATGAAAACCAATCCTCAAATCCTCACTCAACATCAAACCCTTCACTTTAAAATGGTACTCCCTTCTTCTTCGCTCTTTGACTGGAAGGAACAGCTGCTGTCTATCCATCTTGTCCATGCCCCTGGTAAGCTTATCCTTCTGATGCACGTCCCTCTCAGCATTCCATTTGGCCTAACCAAAGTTACACATAGCTCTTATAATCTGTGCCTCCATGAGTAGAGGCTATGTTTATGGTCGCTATGATTTGTCAACTTGTGCATTAACCTGTTAAATCATATTCAGGGATATTAGATTAGATTACTTACAGTGTGGAAACAGGCCCTTCGGCCCAACAAGTCCACACTGACCCGCCGAAGCTCAACCCACCCATTCCCCTACATTTCCCCCTTTACCTAACACTACGGGCAATTTAGCATGGCCAATTCACCTGACCTGCACATCTTTGGATTGTGGGAGGAAACCGGAGCACCCGGAGGAAACCCACGCAGACACGGGGAGAATGTGCAAACTTCACACAGTCAGTCGCCTGAGGCGGGAATTGAACCCGGGTCTCTGGCGCTGAGTTAGCAGTGGTAACCATTTTGCCACTGTGCCACCCAATAGGTGGCGAAGCAACCTCTGAGTTTCCTAGTGTGCTGCTATTCATTGAGTCCTCTCCTGTCTGGTTGCTTCTTCCAAAGTTCATCACCTCATATTTATCAGGGTTACATTCTATCGGCCATTGATCCACCCATTTCATCATTCCATCTGTATCTTCCAGCAATATAAGGCCTTCCTCCTCACTGCCAACCAACCAGCCAAACTTTCTGTCAAATGCAAACTGATTTATCACACTTACCCCAATCCCTTCCATATTCATAGCTGCATCATTTATGAATAATACACATAATAAGGTTAAAAATCATAAAATACCAGTTTATAATCCAACAGCTTTATTCGGACGCACTAGCTTTCGCAGCGCTGCTTCTTCATCACGTGATTATACTCTTCGAAAGATCGTGCCTCCGAACAAACTGTTGGACTATCATCTAGTGTCCGTAACTTTTTTAACTTTGCCCAAGCCAGTCCAACACTGGCATCTCCGAATCACAAATAATTTTGGACACAGCACTGATCCCTGTGGTACACGATTGGATACTGGTCTCCAGTCTAACAAACAGACTTCTACCAGCAGACCTTCAGTCTTCTGCCACTAAGTTGATTTGGATGCAACTTGGCAAGTCACTAATGATTCCTACCTGTTCCCTGGTTATTCTGTTCCACTGACGTACCTGTAGAATATCTGGGGATTCTCCCTAATCTTGCCCTGCCAGCAGGTTTCCATGTCGTTGTGTTTACCTTTACATGCCTGGTTATTCTGTTCCACTGACGTACCTGTAGAATATCTGGGGATTCTCCCTAATCTTGCCCTGCCAGCAGGTTTCCATGTCGTTGTGTTTACCTTTACATGCCATTATTTGCCTTAAATGTAGAGTAGACAGCCAGAGAAAAATCCTGCTTATTTCCACCTTCTCATATGTTTAGTAACTTTTCTAAATTTCACTATGATCACCTCTCATTCTTTGAAACTCGAAAGAACACAGGCCGAGTTTCCACATCAGGCAATCTCACCATCTGAGGGATTAATCTGGAGACTGTCCATTGCGCATCCTCCGTGGTCAGTATATTCTTTCGCAGACTGGGTCACCAACATTGGACTCAATACTCTATGTACAGTCTCATTAGCAAGCTGTGAAACTGCTTCAACATGACCTTCCGACTATGTTCTGATTCTCTGAAATGAAGGCGAACCTGACTTTAACTTTCCACTTTTATATATTCCTTCAATTACCATTTACATTACTTTATTTAGGAATTCACTGCATGAGTTCAGATTTAAAAAAAGCCTTCTGAAAATCGAAATATACCATTTCTATGTTGCAATAAACAAGTTCAAATCAGTCTGAAGTTTGTCAAATATGAACACTCTGTCAGACTCTGTCAGTGCATACTGATTCTCTCCAATGTTGCTGTTAATTTCGAAATATCCAATATCAGACCCTGTATAATAAATTCCATCAGTTTCCCTACAGATGTCAAGTTAATTGGTCTGCAATTCTCCGCACTATCTCTTCTTTCCTTTGCAGATGCTGGAATCCTTTCCATTCATCTACAATGCTTGGAACACATTTACTAACGTCCAGCCTCTGCAGAATGTACAGGAAAAAAACACAGTCATCGACAGCACAATTAATGCATCTATTGCTGATTTATTTCTAATATTTTGATACGAAGTACAACTGGCTCATCAGACTTAGCAATGCTCAAACCAGCTACAATACTACTATGCCAGCCTTCAACTACTACTCTGTTACTGATATGAATTGACTTTAAGGCTTTTATTTCCACAAGTTCCATGTGATCACTTAGTATTTCTCAGCGATTTTCCTCCGTGATGACAGATGCAAAGTAACTGGCTGCTTTCTTCGTCATTTCCCTGTTCTCCACAATAACCTCTCCTCTCCCCATTACAAAATTCCACATTTGACCTTGCTTTTATTTTGTTTTCTTTGCAATACAGATTGTAGATTTATGTAAACTTTGTGTTCTTCTTTCACAGAATCAATAAAAGCCCATAGTTGGAAAAGTTCCTTGGGCCCAACAAGTCCATCCTGCCCCTCCGAAGAGTAACCACCCAGACCCATTCCCGTCCGATTCTACATTTTGCGACTGATGCAACTCATCTACACATCGCTAAACACTTTGGGCAAATAAGCATGTCCAATTCACCTAACGTGTAAATCTTTGGACTGTGGGAGGAAACCAGAGCACCCGGAGGAACCCCACGCAAACCTGGGGAGAATATGCAAACTCCACACAAACAAATATCTGAGAATTCTCCGGTTTCCACAATGTCTAAAATTCTTCTGAAATCACTTCCTATAATTAATATAATCTTTAATTTATCATGTTAGTATTCATTAAATCACTTGCCTTTTCTTTGGTGGTTCTACCTTAAAGAAATAGACTTTTGTTTCAGACATTGCAGTATTTCTGTAATTCTTCTGGTCCTGACCAGGTATAGCCAAGAACACAGCAAAAGACGAGAGAAGATATTGCACGGGTCCTGGCTGATTTTTTGCATCATCGCTGGCCACGGGGGAGGTGCGAGAAGACTAGCAGGTAAAGAACGCTGTACCCTTGTTCAACGAGGGCTGCGAAGAAGAACCTGCGGACCATAGACCAGTTAGCGTAACAACTGTGACATGTAAGTTCCCTGAGAAGGTTCTGAGAGATAACATATACATGCATTTGAAAAGACACGGATTCATAAGGAGCAGTCAGCACTGCTTTGTGCATAGGATATCATGGCTCACAATTCTTTAGCGTTGTTTGAGGAAATGACCTGGAATGCTGATGAGGTTAGGGTGGTAGACGTAGTCTATCTAGATTTCAGAAAGGCCTTTGATTAGGTTCCACATGATAGGCTGCTCTGAAAGGTTCAATAGCATGGAATTCAGGGGACCCTGGCAAATTGGACACTCAATTGGCTTGATGGTAGAAAACAGAGGCTAATACTGGAAGGATGCTTGTTGGACCTGAGGTCTGTGACTAGTGGAGTGTCTCAGGGGTCTGTGCTGGGCCTATTACTTTTTGTTATCTATATCAATGATCTGGATGAGAATGTGCAAAGCATGATTAGTAATTAGGCTGATGACAATAAAATAGGCAGGACTGTGAACAGTGAGGTTATCAGAAATTGCAGCAGGACCTTTATCAGCTGGGGAAGTGGTCCGAGAAATGGAAAATGGAGATAAATATGTGGGATGTTGTTATTTGAAAAGTCAAATCCAGGTTGGAATTTCGTGGTGAATGTTAGGCCGGGAAGGATTGTAATGGAACAGAGGGACCTTGGTGCTCAGATCCGTGGTTCTCTGAAAGTAGTTGCACTTAGACAGGGCAGTGAAAAAGCCTTTTGGCACACTGGCCTTCATCAGTCAGGGCATTAAGTATAGACTTTCGAGAGTTATATTGCAGTTGGACAGGACGCTGGTGAGGCATGCACTTGGAGTATTGTGTTCGGTTTTGTTCACTTGCCATAGGCAGGATGTGATTAAATTGGAAAGAGGACAGAAGAAATTTACAAGGATGTTGCCAGTACACAATGGTATGAGTTGTATGGAGATTTTGGACAGGCATTTTCCTTTAAGTGGAAGAAACTGAGGGGAAATCGTATAGAAATGTATCAGATCATGAGATGCGTCGATAAGGTGAATGCACTCATTCTTTTTCCCAGTTTTGGGAATCAAAGACTAGAAGACATCAGGTTAGAGGTGAAAGAGTAAAAAGGATCCTGAGTACCAAGTTTTTTACGCGGAGGTTGGTGCCCATATGGAATGAGCAGACAGCGGTTGTTGAGGCACGTACATTAACAACATTCAAAAGGCTTTTAGACAAATACGCGGATAGGGAAGGTTTAGAAGAATAAGGGGCAAGGGCAGGGAAATGGAATTAGCAGGATGGACATTTTGACCAGCACGGACCACTTTGGTCCAAAGGGCCTGTATCCAAGCTGGAGGGCTCCATGATTCTAATATTCTAACAACGATTGCGTGTCTACCACTCCGTGTTCAAATATTCGAGATTGTATTCAGGCGCCGTGTAAAATGCAGTATATTAACGTCTCTAGTCCTCAGAGCAAAGTTATTAATGAGTCCTTCTGACCACCCAACACCAAATCCAAAATAACCTGCTCTCTTGTTTGAGTCACAACATACTCTTCAACCAACCTGTTATACGCTTATGGAATTTATTTTTCACAACATTAGCACACTCACTACCTATTATAGAACCTACCCCCG
>NW_025200995.1:0-6930 GCF_004010195.1 Chiloscyllium plagiosum | reverse complement strand
AAAAACCTGACGTCCCTTTGAGAAAACAATGTACGGAAACGTACTGAGGTATTAATGGGGGACGCTTTTGGAAACGTGACCCCAATTCTATTCGATTGAAAACAGTTATGAATAAGGACAGGAGTGGTCCACAAATTCAAGTTTTAACATGTGGCATGACCAATTCTGGTAGAACATGACATGAACTTTCAAAAGGTGATTGGTGAGGGGTCTATTTGCAGGGAAATATGAGTCTAGCACGTGGGGATATTTTAAAGTTGAGATAATGAGTACTCAGAGCCATCATGAGCCTGTTAGTGGGCAAATCAATGCCAACAGCATCAGTACACACTGGCTATCCATTCAGGCGCTGATCAAGACAAAGGAGGCACATGTCAGGTATTGCCAGCTAGATCAAGTGAATTCATCGAGCAACATAGTGACTGTAGGAATACCCATCAGGTGGAAAATTTCTTTTTAGATTTTTTGAGATTGCGTACACTGTGGAAATAGGCCCTTCGGCTGAACAAGTCCACACCGAACCTCTGCGTCTGAATGGAGATAAGGGTTACAGTGAAGGAGTAAGTGTGAGGGGCATCAGGCTGACGATGTTGGAGGGACTGTGAAAGGGTTATGAAGACAGTGATGAAATACGTGTGAACGTGTCAGAATGACAGTGGTAGAATGAGCGTGGGCGGTTCAGGGTGACATTGACCGAGAGACTGTGAGGCGGTCAGGGAACAATGATGGTTTGACTAAACGGGGTCAGTGTGACAATGAAGAAGTGAGTGTGAGTGAGTCAGGGTGATGATGATGGAGTGAGTTTGAGGACATCAGGGAGATGGTGATGGAGTGAGTATGTGGGGTGTCAGTGTGACGATGACAGAATGAGCATGAGGGTATGAGGGTGACGATGGCGGAGTTCGTGTGAGAGGGTCATGGTGCTTGTTATGGAGTGAGGATGAGCTGGTCATGTTAATCATGACGATGTGAGTGCGAGGTGGTTAGTGTCACAGTCATGAAGTGATGTTGAGGGGGATATGGTGACGATCATGAAGTGAGTGTGAGGGGTTCAGTGTGACAGCCTGGCTGTAGGTGGTTTAGGGTGACGGTGTTGGAGTGATTGTGAGGCGTTCAGGGTGTTAGTGCTGGAATCAATGTGATGGGGTCAGGGTGACCATGACGGATGATTGTATGTTCTTCACGTTGTCAGCGTATCAGTTATGGAGTGAGTGTCGGGGTCAGGTTGATGGTGTTATAGTGAGTGTCGAGGGTGTCAGTGTGTCAATGGTGGAATGAGTGTGAATGGATCCGAGTGACGGAGTGAGTGTAAGCGGGTCAGGCTGACAGAGTGAGTATGAGGGCATCACAATCACGGAGATGGAGCATGTGTGTATGTGATCAGGATGCCAATGACTGAGTGTATGTGTGAGTGTCATGGTGATGGTGATGGAGTGATTGTGACGGAGGTCAGTGTAACGGTGACGGAGTGAGTGTGAGGGTATCACAGTGATATTGTGCAAGTGACTGTGATGGCCTTAATGTGACAGTGAAGGAATGAGTGTGAGAGGTAAAAGTGGCCATGAGCTATTGAGTGTTATGGGGCTAGTGTGACCGTGATGGATTGAGTGTGAAGGTGTCAGGGTGATAGTGATGGAGTGAATGTCGGGAGTCATGATGATAAATTGAGTGTGAA
Organism: Chiloscyllium plagiosum; assembly: GCF_004010195.1. Classification (NCBI taxonomy): domain Eukaryota; kingdom Metazoa; phylum Chordata; class Chondrichthyes; order Orectolobiformes; family Hemiscylliidae; genus Chiloscyllium; species Chiloscyllium plagiosum. The sequence goes on along the minus strand of NW_025200995.1, from coordinate 5,255 downwards.
GGTTTCAGTGTGTCTGTGCTGGAGTGAGTATGAGTGGGTCAGCATGATTGTGACGGAGTGAATGTGAGGTGGTTAGGTTGATGGTGAGCTCGTGCGTTTGATGGGGTAAGTGTGATGGTCACGAGTGAGTGTGAGGGGTCAGGGTGACACTGACAGAGTGAGTGATTAAGGCAGGGTGACAGTGACTGAATGAGTGTGATTAGTCAGGGCTTTGGAGAGAGTGTGAGGAGTCATTAGAGTGACCGTGAAGAAATGAGTGTGAGGGGGCCAGGGTGACAGTGATGGACTGAGTGCCAGGGCTATGCTGACGGAGTGAGTGTGAGTTGTCATTTTGACCATGCTTAGTGAGTGTGAGTGGTCAGACTGAAGTTGAGCAAGTGTGTGTGATGGAGTTAGTGGGACACAGTGACAGCGAGTAAGTCAGGTACACTGTGATGCTTTGAGTGTGAGGGTGTCAGGGTGACGGTGACGGAATGAGAGTGAGGGTGCCAGGGTAACAGAGTGAGAGTGAGTAAGTCAGGGTGACGGTGATCGTGCGAGTATGAGGGGATCGTGCTGATGGTGATGCTGTTGTTGTTTAATTGTCTTAAACCAGGAAACCCCTGCTGTCCAACTGAGAATTCTGCATGATTTCCGTCATACTCCCTGTTGCATGAGCCATCTGGAAATAAAACCTTTCTTAATAACATCAGCTGGAAGCTCAGATTGCAAACAGGACCTAAGTTTAGCAAACATCTTAACCTCCATTACACAATCATGGTGATCGCCGTCATACTCCAGTGAGACATATTCTGCTATGTTCAGTGTAGTATGTTTCTGTATAGCTATGTCCAGTAAAGTCAGTAACAGCCGATATGCTCATATCCAAGCTGCTGGTAGCATAAAATGGCCTTTATCCACTAGCCCCGTTGTGGTGAGTATGCAGAACTACAGGATAACCTGTTGTTATGGTGGACGCTTTCTCAAACATATAATGTGCTGCTGTCACACCTTGGTAGCAAGAAGGGTATCCCTGAGCCGAATCATCCAGTTTGGAACTGTAATATGCTTTTTGCCTATGTGGGCACTGCAGCACCATAACCGTGCTGTCTATTGAATACATAGAGGTGAAAAATCTTTTCGTAATTGGGTAAGGTCAAAACTGATGCCGATTGCACTGCTTTCTGAAGGATGTTGAAAGCCGTCTCTGCTTCCCCATCCCAAAATTGAACACTTATTAGGTTAGCATGTCCTGCCTCATTTATGATTTTTCCATACGGGTACCATATTGTCAGAATATTCTGAAATCCAATCCAAACTGAATTCTGCCATTCTCAAAAATGTCATCGTCTGACTTCCTCCCACAGGTTTGTGGGCTCCAACTAACACCTCGATCTGATTTGGAACTATCCGCTTAAATAGAACCCAACCCAAATAGTCAACGTAATGTTTGCAATATTGCAGCGTTTCTCTTGAGACCTTGCGCCCCCAATGTGCTAAATTTTCCAGCAGAAAGGTAGTAGTGCCTTCGATTTCTCCTGACAGTCCGAGCAAACCAGAAGATCATCAATATATTAGGTTCACGGAACGTCTAATGAGACCGCTTCAATGTCCGCCTTCAACACTTGATTAAACATATGCAGTGAGTGCTTAAATCCCTGCAACATTTTAGTGTTAATGTATTGGGTACCTCTATAAGTAGATACAAGCAAGTAGCAGCAAGATCCGCCAGCAGAATACTGAAAAAAAGCAGAACAGAAACCAGTTACTGAAAACCAAGCAGCATGGAGTGGGACATTGTCCAACAGTGTCTGCGGGTTGGGAAAAACTGCTGGCCAGTCTTCCACAACCTCATTCACAACTCTCAGATCATGCACAAGTGTCTATTTAGAACTATCCGCTTTCAACCCTGCAAAAGGGGAGTGTTACAATGTCTGCTCATTTCCCTGAGTACCCCTGCATCAAGCAGCCCCTTTATTGTAGACATTATTCCGTCCTCTGCCTTTGGTTTTAAGGGGGATGCAATGGTCGTTGCTGTGAAAGAATCATTCGATGTTTCACAGGAAATGTGGAAAAATCTTCACGAACTTAAACTTTAACCTTGTAAATTCAAAGCTGTGAGAGCCAGCAAAACGTCTTTCCTGACTCCCCACAAGCTCTTTGTTCTCCTCCTGTTTATGCAATTGTTGTTCCCATGGTAACTGGGTAACATTAGTTTTGCAAATCATGCTGGCTTTTTTTGTCTTTCTAAACTAATCATCGTCTGCCACATTGATTCCCTCCATCCCACTTAACCTATCACATTACAACACCATCATCTTCAACATTAGCTCGTCTGCCAGTGATTTAACTAGCCTATCACAATGCACTACCATTATCTGTTACTGGTGCCGTGTAGCATGATCCCAGGCATATATTGTAACACTAAGTTAATTACTTAATTGCCAGAGTAACGTTCATATATTGCCTTTCAGACCAACAGGTTTCACGCAGAGAAAGAACATAAGGAGGCACTACGTACAAAAGCCAAATTGAGCGACAGAACCCCAAAAGCAGACAATAACAATTTCAGGCGTCCAAACCTCAAAGTATTATCCCTCTGCACCTAGAGTCAAAGGCAAAAAAACCCGTCTCATAATAACTGGGAGAGGAAAAGAAAGACCCGAAGACAGTGCAACATCGAAACACACATACAACTCAGGCGACTCCATCTGAACAAGGCTTCAGCACCACAGCGGAAGTCAGATCTTTGATGTAGAGCGGGGAACCCACAGCGAAAAAGTTTGCAGGCCCAGAGTCCACTGGAACATGCGGCAACTGTCGCGCAGCAAGACACATTAAAAAAGACTTAACAAGAGGAAGAGCACAACAAACGACAAAGGCAACAACAAGCAATACAAAACCTGCAATAATCCAAATGGTAGTGCGCAAGTCCCCGACCTACCCAAAACACCAGTCAGTCAGCCAAAAACCCGATGGCTGAATCCCACAATCACCTCAATCTCCTCCCCTACATTCTGCCGCTTACCTGTCGGCTGAATGAATGATCATTCTGGGCTAGCATTAATGAGAATAAAGTACAGTATTGTTCCACAAACAGGACGCAGACCCCCTCATTTCTCAACCAACAACCTGTCCAAGACTGATTAGTCCACCACTGGTCTCATCCAATCGCTCACCCAGCATAGCGAGGGAATCATCAGAGTAATTAATGAATCACTGCTGATGGTAATAGATATAACTAATCCACTCAGCGTTCTTGCTTACAATAATGGCAGTGATTAGCAACTCCCATTCGCCAGCAATCACATCCCTGGCCTTGAACACATTGGGGACACCCCTTGGCTAACCTGTATGAACAACTTATATTGCCGGATCAGGGACATCTCCCGTTTAGGGTGTTGCAAATTCGATTGTGGTAGGGAGTTGGCACGACCAAGCGAGATCCATCACGTTCGCCAAATCGAAGGACCCCAAGACAGCACAGGAGCAGAAAGGTTCAGCACTGCGGAAGGGGAATCATTGACCTCGCCTAACCCGTCCTCAGAAATAGGAGGTGTCAGTGTACGGCGCTGTGTTGTTCTTCGGGACACCTGTGCAGGCTCAATGGGTCAAATGGCCTCGATCTGCACTGTGAGGATTCTATTATTCTATCAGTTTAAGTATATTATTAATAGTATCATCACTATTATTATGTTTACTAAGATGCTGCTGATGTTGATGTCGGTACTGACATCTTGAAGATGACGATTCTGGATGTACTCTTATACAGACTTACAGTGAGACCTGCAGTGCTATAACATGGTTTGCAATACTTACGTGTACGTCTTATTTATTTGTGTTTTTCCTCTGTTGTAACGTTGAAATATGTTTTGCTGAAAGCATCGTTGCAGAAGAATTAAATCATATCTGGACCACATTGCTTTTGAAAATTGAAACAGTTCACATTTGTGCCATCTGCATAATATACCTTGGAATAAGAGTGTTTGAGTCATTTGTGGTCTGGTCTGCTCTTGTCCGCAATAGTAGAAATGAGGAATGAATGTGTGCCTTGAGACAAAGGATTTTATGCATACTCACTTGACTGGAGCAGACTTCCAGGGAACGTATATACCTTGGAATAAGAGTGTTTGAGTCATTTGTGGTCTGGTCTGCTCTTGTCCGCAATAGTAGAAATGAGGAATGAATGTGTGCCTTGAGAGAAAGGATTTTACGCATACTCACTTGACTGGAGCAGACTTCCAGGGAACGTTGGGTTTTGATGCATCCCTCTGCCATTGGAAGTAGTTTAAATATAGGATGGAATAGACTTGCTTGAACAACCGACTCTCAGGCATTCAATTTAAATCTTGACATATTTTTGCAACTAACCGGAAGAGCTTGTCCATCAGTTCAATCTCTCTGTCTGCACCTTCCTCCAAAACATCTCAGCTATTCGAAATAGAATGTTTTGCATGAGAACCGTTCCTCCTTTGCATTCTTCATTATACAACACACGTGGACTTCATCGAAGTTAGTCAAAATGTCAAAGGGTTCATGTCACAATACATGCGACTCACAGTAGTTTCCCAAGAAAGAAAAATAATCTAGGCTGTGTAGTTGAGCAGAGCATGATGTACAGTGCGTGCAATGTGATATTACCTGAGGAAGTGAAACACAGGCAGCGTGTACTAGATCAATCTGGTGCTGCAGAGCCCCTACAGTGTTCGCCCATCTCATACAGTCACGCTGTCCTCCTCAACACACAAGGGACCATCTGACGGGAGAAGTTTTCGGGTTTAATCTCAATGCCATTGGTTCAATATATTTATAGATGTTTCATTCCATAAAAATCTAATTTTGCTGCAAGAGTCAGTCTGGGACGTTTCGATTGACTGAAGTATATGTTAACGATTCATGTTTGCTCGGATACGGCTGTGTGTATAGTTACTGTTCTAATTCGCATTCGCAGTGAAATAACAAGGTTTGGCGAACACTTACCGTTGGCTTCTATTCAAAGTTAACTATATATTTGACACAGAATTAGAATTGTCAGTTACATAAAGATAATCGTTATTTTGAAGAACGGGACGGATTAAGGGAGTGTTTCTTTTTTTAGAGTTGTGACTACAGATAAAATCACAAATTGGATTGCCGTTTTACAGGATTTTTCCATCAAATTCAGCACTGGATTTAGTGTACGGTTTTAATCAGTGTTAAGTCTGGCATTAGGGACAAGTTAGGTCATCAGTTACAATCAGGATATTAATTTAAATTACTGGTGGGGTTCTGTTATA
>NW_025200994.1:0-6929 GCF_004010195.1 Chiloscyllium plagiosum | reverse complement strand
ATTATGATCCTTCCATGAGTGTTTAATACAATCAAGTAATTTAAATGGGAGATTCTTACTATCCATTATGACTTTTCCCTTACTCCTCGTATTAAAAGACGCGAACTAAACCCGACCAAAGCCGCCCTGCTGTAATGTCAAATGTTCCTTGTCATCAAGGTGCATCTCCTGCAATAGACCAACATCCACTCTCTTTCTTTTTAAAAAACGAGAAATTACATTTTTCCTCTTGACTGGCAGATCACTGCCTTTAATGTTTCAGGTACAACATTTAAGCACATAATAATCCATAACACACTGCAGCAACATTTGAATTCGAGAGAGTTTCACATCGAATTACACATCGCTGAGCATTAATGATAAAAGACTCAGCGACCCTAAAAGCGATACAAACTATTACTACTGCAACTAACAAGCTCGCAAAACTTTCCAAATCTAAACACATAAAAAAAACGAACGAAACAAAATCCCAAGTGCCAATGACACTTTATAGGGGAATTTACCCCGTCCTTTGGGGACGCTTACATATCCCAAAACTTTATCTCCTCCCCGCTACTAATATGGCATTCAGGGCAACCAATAGCAAAACCAGGCTTCAACTGTCCTGAGGTCGGCATTTTGTCATCACAACTACCTTTGTAGCTCCCTCCAGTTGAGCCACACCTCAGACACAAGCAAAGAAAGAGAAAACGAGTAGTAATACTAATGAAGAAGTAAAAAGTGTGAACTCTACCCATCCCCGACTATAATTTAACACTGGTTAATACCAGAAAAATCCAACAAAATTTCTTTAAGGGAGAAACATGATTATCTAAACATCCAGCTTACTTTAAAATGTCCACAAAGTTTTCGCTTTCTCTGGAGAATCAGACGAGTTCATTGATCCATTCAAAGCAATACGGAGCGCACCGCTGGGAACCTTAAGGATTACTGAATCCCGAGTTCCTTTACTCTTCTCTTGATATCATCAAAATATTTTCTTTCCTGAATCTGCCGCTGAAAAGTCCTGAAAGAACATAATCCTGGAGCTCTCGTGAATTAAAGCCATCGGAAACCACTCTGAGCTTCCATCAGTCTTTGTTTATCCCTGTAACTGTTAACCGCACAAGGACAGGGCAAAGGCGTTGGTCTGTGTCGAACTGCCATGCCGTAACCCAATGAACTGTCTTCACCCGTCCCTCTTCAGCTTCGAAGTGAAGGAATCACAGCTGCCAGATCAAAGCTGAACACCTACCGTCTGGCCCAGCAGATCGACGAATGTGAACATTCTTCATCCTGTCCCTGTTCTCGAGGTGGTCATCTTGTTCAGTTAAGGTATGGACCTGTATTTCAAGGGGGAGGATCCTCTCCCGAGAGGAATTGATCACAGTTTCTGTCAATGCAGTTCGGCACTTGACATTGTATGTTCTGTTTCCAAGGCTGTCTAGTTGCTGCTCATGTTTTTGGAGCACGTCTGACAGCGGTTCTAGCCACAGCCTTCAATCATTTCACTTAAGTTGGTGAACTCAGTGACCAAGGCCTGGTGAGTAACTGGGTCTATTGAAGGAGCAGAGTGGGTTGCAGCTACAGCCTCAGGCAGGCTCGATGCTTCGAACAGGTGAATCGTGTGTTGGGACTTGCTCCATCCTTTCCCATGTTTGTCATTTCCACTTCACAAAACGGGATTAGTAAAGATTATATCGCTCTGTTTAGTGTTGAATGTTAAGTAACTGGTTGGTATGGGGTGAGTTAGAGAACCACTTTGCCTGTGCTGTGATGCAGACCCCAGTAAAACAGACCTTCCAGATCGCCGCCATCTGGGCTTCCCCCTTAACATTTTATCGATATTACCATTTCGTATTGAATTATATTCCTGGATGTTCTGGAGCAGTGTCATTTGGTACCACTGTACATTTTCCCCCATACAGCGCATTCCTGCCAATCCCCGATAATCCTCGACACTGTTGTTATTTATGAACCTTCTGTCTTTGCCTCAAAATTATTCAATATCTCTGCCTCCAATGCTCTGTGGGGAAGAGAGTTACAAAGAACCACAACACTGAGAAAACAAAAATAAAACTCAAGATCTGAGTGTGAGATTATTTTTCCTTTGTCTCCTAATCTGAGAAAGAATATAATTATATTGGAAGCAGTTCGGAGATGTTTCACTTCACGCATTCCAGGAATGAGTACCTTATATTATCAAGGATTTAACAGGTCACTCTTGGAAAGAGAGATGATCTTATTGAAACATACAAGACCTAGACGAGAGTGGATCAGATAGATAACCACTGGGTATAGTCCAAATTTCTTGTCATTTTCACAGAATCTCTACAATGTGGAAGCAGGACATTCCATTCATCAACTCCACACTGACCCTCCAAACAGCATCCACCGGACCAGCCCCCCCAAACCTATCCAAGTAACCCTGCATTTCCCATGACTAACCTACCTAACCTACACACCCTGGGCACGATGGGCAATTTAGCATGGCCAATCCACTCTAAGCTGCGGATCTTTGGACTATTGGAGGAAAATGGAGCATTGGGAGGAAACCCACACAGAAAACTGCAGAGAGAATGCTCAAACTCCAACATAGCGTCGCCTGAGGTTATATTGAACGCAGCTCCTTGATGATGGGAGGTAGCAGTGCTAACCAGATATCCACCATGCACATCGTCAGTTCTATTAGTTATTTGTGGCTGACTAAAGAAATCTGCCTGACTTGTTCCTGTCACTGAACCTGACGCAGTCTGAGAACTTTATGATCGGCCATATCACCAACCTGGTTACATTTAAAGTTTACTAGGAGAATAGTTCATCCACTTTACTAACACCTTCCACCCCGACCTCAAATTTACCTGGACGGTCTTAGACTCCTCCCTCCCCTTCCTAGACTTCTCCATTTCTATCTTGGACGACCGACTCAACACGGATGTTTACTATAAACCAAATGACTCCCACAGCTACCTAGATTACACCTCCTCCCACCCTGCCCCCTGTAAAAACGCCATCCCATGTTCCTAATTCCTTTGCCTCCATCACATCTGCTCCCAGGAGGACCAATTCCAATACTGAACAACCCAGATGGCCTCCTTCTTCAAAAACCGCAATTTCCCCTCAGACGTGGTTGGCGATGCTCTCACCGCATCTCCTCCACTTCCCGCTCCTCCGCCCGTGATCCCCGCCCCTCCAATGGCCAAAAGGACAAATTCCCACTGGTCCTCACTTACCACCCGACCAATCTCCAGATACATCGTATCATCCTTCGTCATTTCCGGCACCTCCAAACAGACCCCACCACCAAGGATATATTTCCTTCCCCACCCCTATCAGCGTTCCGGAAAGACCACTCCCTCCGCGACTCCCTCGTCAGATCCACACCCCCCCATCAAGCCAACCTCCACTCCCGGCATCTTCCACTGCAACCGCAAAAAATGCAAAACCTGCGCCCACACCTCCCCCCTCACTTCCCTCCAAAGCCCCAAGGGATCCTTCCATATCCATCAGAAATTCACCTGCACCTTCACACACAACATTTACTGCATCCACTGCACCAGATGTGGGCTCCTATACATTGGGGAGACAGGCCGCCTACTTGCGGAACGTTTCAGAGAACACCTCTGGGACACCCGCACCAATCAACCCAACCGCCCCGTCGCTGAACACTTTAACTCCACCTCGCACTCCACCAAGGACATGCAGGTCCTTGGCGTCCTCCATCCCAAGACCGTGGCAACACGACGCCTGGAGGAAGAGCACCTAATCCTCCGCCTAGGAACCTTCCAACCACAAGGGATGAATGCACATTTCTACAGCTTCTTCATTTCCCCTCCCCCCACCTTTTCTCAGTTCCTCAGACTCAGCACCGCCTTCTTGGGCTGCAATCTTCTTCTCGACCTTTCTGCCCCACCCCTCTCCGGCATTTTACCTTCACTTTAACCTCCTTCCACCTATCGTATTCCCAACGCCCCTCCCCCAAGACCCTTCTCCCTACCTTTTATCTTAGCCTGCTTGGCACACCCTCCTCATTGCTGAAGAAGGGTATATGCCCGAAACGTAGATTCTCCTGCTCCTTTCATGCTGCCTGACCTGTTGCGCTTTTCCAGCAACACATTTTAAAGTTACATTTTAAATTTGTTGGGAGCAGTGGAGGAGTGGGATAAAAATGAAACAGTGACACCCTCCAACCGCCGTCAGAGCAGGAATTCGGAGAAAGTCACCAAGTGGGAATTTATTCCAGTGGGAATTCTCTTTCCCAGAAGTTTGGGATGGCTGAATCTTTATATTATTTCGAGGCTGGCTTCAATATAATATAAAGTTATTTTCCGCAAACAGGTGAATCAGGGATAATGGTGCACCGGGAGCAAAGTGCAGCTGTGAACACAATGAGATGAACCACAACCTTATTTACTGGTGGAGTAGTGTCAATGGGCCGAATGGCCCACTCATGTCCCTCAGCCCCATGTTCTGATGTTACGTTCAACCCTTTGGACCTGCTACACAGAGGCACATCGAGGCCACTCCGATGGTTAGGTGTTGTTTCGCAAAGGTACTTGGAAAATCCAGGCTGGGTCAGGAACCGATCCCCCATCCCCAAGCTCTCTTTCCAGACTTCCCCTCTCTGTAACCTCTGCTGCAGATGTGGGTCATATTACAGACCTAGATACGCTGGGTATACAGCCCCCATACCCCACCTACGGTTAACCCAGACAAATCATCTGCTGTCCCTGGATGCAACATTGTGCAAAACGACTTCCAGGAAAATAACCTGTTAGTTTCCAATAGCGTAACATGTGAAATTAATAAATAGGAACGGAAGTAGGTTATTCGCCCCCTCAAGTTTGCCCTGTCATAAAATAAGAACATGGCTGATCTACTCCAGGCCTCAACTCCACTTTCTTGCCAACTCCTGTATCACTCCACACCTCTCTGGTTTAGTGAATTCCAGATATTCACTACTTTCTGAGAGAAGACATCACTTTGCATCTCAGATTGAAATCAATGTTCCTTATTCGGTATCTTTATCCTCGAGTTCGACACTCTGCCCAGGAATGGGAGCAACTTCTCAACATCTACCTTCTCAAGACCACTCTGTATCTTGTATATTTCAGCAGTATCCCTCTTCATTCATTTAAACCCCAATGAATAATCACCTCACCATTATAGAGATTCTGAATAACTCAACCCTTTCATCTCTGGAAGCCGTTTAATGATTCAACCTAGTTATTCGCTGCATCAGCATGCTGACGTTATGTTTCATATTCAGGAAGACTCCAATCACTTTGTACTCCTCCATTTCTGAAAGTCCTCTCCATTAAATAACAGCCAGCCTTTTGGTTCTCAGTGTCTTCCACAAACTCGGATGTATATTGCACGCAGCTCCCTCCTTCAGGCTGTCAGTGTAGATGACAATAATTGATGCCATCGGACTGATATGTGTGGTGCTTCAGCAGATACACCTTTATCATAAAGATCCATTAATCATGAATCTCCGATTTCTATGTGTTAACCAATCATCATCGCATGTTAATACATATCCGTCATCCTACGAGCTTCCGGCTTGAGTAAGATCTTTTATTTTGTAATACCCTGTGGAAAATCATTGGAAAGCCTCTTGTCTACCAGATCCCCTTTATCAAGTCCGCTTGTTATATTCTCAGTCATCTCCAGAAATCTTTGCATGATCTTACAGGGCAAAATATAATTTCCTTTTCACAAACCCACACTGACACTGCGTGAAGCTTTTCTTAATATCCATGCTGGCCAGGTTTTCCAAACTGAACTAGCCCCATTGGCTTTCATTCGGCCCATAGGCCTCTAAATGTTTCCCATTCGTATGTTTGTCCAAATGAGTTTTAAATGTTATAGCTGTACTGGCATCTACCACTCTTCCTCTGACAGCTCATTTCATACCCATACCACTCTGTATAAAAACACTGCCCCTGCGTCCCTTTTACATCTTCCCCCTTTCACCTTAAACCTCTGCCTTCTTTGGGTGAACTCTCCCGTCCTGTGGAAAAGCCCTTGGCTATTCACCCGATGCATTCCTCTCATGATTTCATAAACTTCTATAACGTCAGCCGACAACCTTCTATACTCCATCTGATACTAACTTCAAGAACAAGCATTTAAAGATAAGTGCTGCAAATTTGAAACTATATTAAACATTACAGTAAAACAATACTCAGCCAGAACTTCATACTATTATTTGTTTTTCTCCTTATTACAATACTGAGGTAGCATGAAACGCTTATTTAGTGCCAATAACAAGTCACACACCTGAATTTATTTGTCTAACGGGGGTGATGATCTCGACAATGAAAATGTATCTATGGCCAGATCTATATAATAATACATAGTCAACATTCCTCCTCCTTGTTGTGATTCTGTTCGCCGAGCTGGAAGTTTTTGTTGCAAACATTTCGTCCCCTGGCTAGGCGACAACATCAGTGCTGGGGAGCCTCCTGCGAAGCGCTTCTTTGATGTTTCCTCCGGTGTTTACAGTGGTCTGTCCCTGCCGCTTCCGGTTGTCAGTTTCAGCTGTCCGCTGTTGTGGTTGGTATATTGGGTCCAGGTGGATGTGTTTGTTGATGGAGTTTGTGGATGAATCCCATGCCTCTAGGAATTCCCTGGCTTTTCACTGTCTGGCTTGCCCTATGATAGTAGTGTTGTCCCAGTCGAATTCATGTTGCTTGTTGCTTGCGTGTGTGGCTACTAAGGATAGCTGGTCGTGTCGTTTCGTGGCTAGTTAATGTTCATGTATGAGGATTGTTAGCTGTCTTCCTGTTTGTCCTATGTAGTGTTTTGTGCAGTCCTTGCATGGTATTTTGTACACTACATTAGTTTTACTCATGTTGGGTATCGGGTCCTTCGTTCTGAGCGTGGCTGTTGGTGTGTGTGCCGTTATGAGTCCTAGGGTCGCAGTAGTCTGGCTGTCAGTTCTGAGA
>NW_025200993.1:6193-6929 GCF_004010195.1 Chiloscyllium plagiosum | reverse complement strand
AAAACATGTGTCCAGTTCTGGTCACCTCATTATAGGAAGAGTGTAGATGTTTTAGAGAGGGTACTTTTAGGTCGAGTGTTGTTTAGTTGCTGGAGGCAGTTGGAGAGGTCACAAGGTCACGAGAGAACAGCAGAGCCTGTCAGGATATGTGAGTATACAGTGTAAAGTATTTACTTTTAGGTCGGGCATTGTTCAGTTGCTGGAAGCATTCAGAGAGGTCGCAAGGTTACATTTTTGGGTGGTTGCTTTATCCGAAACACTACTTGGGTAGTGTCTCCCACCCATCCTTCGCCTCTAAGCAAAAGAAAAATTCTGTACGTAGGTTAGTAAGGTGACAAGTGTTTTCTTTCATGTTTCATTTTTTTCAGCGGTCTAATTAAGAATTTAGAATAGTGGGAATAGAGGTTAGGGCAGTTGAATGTTCCTCCTGCACTATGTGAGGAGAAAGTGAGGTCTGCAGATGCTGGAGATCAGAGCTGAAAATGTGTTGCTGGAAAAGCGCAGCAGATCAGGCAGCATCCAGGGAACAGGAGAATCGACGTTTCGGGCATAAGCCCTTCTTCAGGAATGAGGAAAGTGTGTCCAGCAGGCTAAGATAAAAGGTAGGGAGGAGGGACTTGGGGGAGGGGCGTTGGAAATGCGATAGGTGGAAAGAGGTCAAGGTGAGGGTGATAGGCCGGAATGGGGTGGGGGCGGAGAGGTCAGGAAGAAGATTGCAGGTTAGGAAGGCAGTGCT
>NW_025200993.1:0-5016 GCF_004010195.1 Chiloscyllium plagiosum | reverse complement strand
TCGAACTCAGCACTGCCTTCCTAACCTGCAATCTTCTTCCCGACCTCTCCGCCCCCACCCCAGTCTGACCTATCATCCTCACCTTGACCTCTTTCCACCTATCGCATTTCCAACGCCCCTCCCCCAAGTCCCTCCTCCCTACCTTTTATCTTAGCCTGCTGGACACACTTTCCTCATTCCTGAAGAAGGGCTTATGCCCGAAACGTCGATTCTTCTGTTCCCTGGATGTTGCCTGGCCTGCTGCACTTTTCCAGCAACACATTTTCAGCTCCTGCAATATGTGGGAGGTAAGGGTCACCTCTAGTGTCTCTGCTGACTTCATTTGTGGGAAGTGCATCCAACTCCAGCTCCTCAAGAACCTGTTAGGGCACTGGAGATGGAGCTGGATGAACTTCAGATCATTTGGGAGGCAGAAGGGGTTAGAACATAGAACATAGAACAAAGAACAGTACAGCACAGAACAGGCCCTTCAGCCCACGATGTTGTGCCGACCACTGATCCTCATGTATGCACCCTCAAATTTCTGTGACCATATGCATGTCCAGTAGACTCTTAAATGTCCCCACTGACCTTGCTTCCACAACTGCTGCTGGCAACGCATTCCAAGCTCTCACAACTCTCTGTGTAAAGAACCCACCTCTGACATCCCCTCTATACTTTCCTCCAACCAGCTTAAAACTATGAGCCCTCGTGTTAGTCATTTCTGTCCTGGGAAATAGTCTCTGGCTATCGATTCTATATATGCCTCTCATTATCTTGTATACCTCAATTAGGTCCCGTCTCCTCCTCCTTTTCTCCAATGAAAGAAGTCCGAGCTCAGTCAACCTCTCTTCATAAGATAAGCCCTCCAGTCCAGGCAGCAGCCTGGTAAACCTCCTCTGAACCCTCTCCAAAGCATCCACATCTTTCCTATAATAGGGCGACCTGAACTGGACGCAGTATTCCAAGTGCGGTCTAACCAAAGTTTTATAGAGCTGCAATAAGATCTCACGACTCTTAAACTCAATCCCCCTGTTAATGAAAGCCAAAACACCATAGGCTTTCTTAACAGCCCTGTCCACTTGGGTGGCCATTTTAAGGGATCTATGTACCTGCAGACCAAGATCCTCTGTTCCTCCACACTGCCAAGAATCCTATCCTAATCCTGTACTCAGCTTTCAAATTCGACCTTCCAAAATGCATCACCTCGCATTTATCCAGGTTGAATTTCATCTGCCAACTCTCAGCCCATCTCTGCATCCTGTCAATGTCCCGCTGCAGCCTACAACAGTTCTCTATACTGTCAATGACACCTCCAACCTTTGTGTCATCTGCAAACTTGCTGACCCATCCTTCAATCCCCTCATCCAAGTCATTAATTAAAATTACAGACAGTAGAGGCCCAAGGACAGAGCCCTGTGGAACACCACTCACCACAGACTTCCAGGCAGAATATTTTCCTTCTACTACCACTTGTGTCTTCTGTTGGCCAGCCAATTCTGTATCCAGACAGCTAAGTTCCCTTGTATCCCATTCCTCCTGACCTTCTGAATGAGCCTACCATGGAAAACCTTATCAAATGCCTTGCTGAAGTCCATATACACTACATCCACAGCTTGACCCTCATCAACTTTTCTCGTCACATCCTCAAAGTACTCAACAAGGTTTGTGAGGCATGACCTGCCCCTCACAAAGCCGTGTTGACTGCATTTAATCAAGCCATGCTCTTCCAGATGGTAATAAATCCTATCCCTCAGAATCCTTTCTAACACCTTGCAGACGACAGACGTGAGACTTACTGGTCTGTAATTGAGAGGACTTGCAAGGAGGTAATTACTCCATAGCCACTTGAAGAAGGTAGGTGGGTTACCATCAGGGGTAAGAAAGGGAATTGGCAGTCAGTGCAAGGAGCTCCTGTGATGGTTCCCCTCAACAACAAGTAAACCGTTTTGGATACTCGTTGGAGGGGGGAGGGGGCGACTTACCAGGGGTAAGCAATGAGACACAGGTCTCTTGCGCACAGTCTGTTCCTGTTGTTCAGAGGGGAAGGGGGGAGAGGAGCAGTGCTTTAGTCACTGGGGACTCCATAGTTAGGGAGACAGATATGAGGTTTTGTGGGAACAAGAGAAACTCACGATTGGTGTGTTGCCTCCCAGGTGCTAGGATTCATGATGTCTCTGATTGTGTTTTTGGGATCCTTGAGGGGGAGGGTGATAAGCCCCAAGTGATGGTCCACATTGGCACCAATGACATAGGTGGGGATCTAAGGCAGAAATTTAGAGAGCTAGGATGGAAGCTAAGAGCTAGAACAAAAAGAGTCGTTATCTCTGGTTTGTTGCCCGTGCCACATGTTAGTGAAGTGAGGAACAGGGAGAGCGCGGAACACATAGCTGCAGGGATGGTGCAGGAGGGAGGGTTTTGCATTCTTGGATAATTGGAACTCTTTCTGGGGAAGGTGGGAACTGTACAAACAGGATGATCTTCACCTGAACCAGAGGAGTACCAATATCCTGGGGGGAAATTTGCTAATACTTTTTGGGGATGGGTGTTAAACTAATGCAGCAGGGGTTGGGAACCTGAATTGTATTTTCAATGTACAGCAGGTAGTGACGTCAGGGATAGGTTTACAAAGTCACAAGAAGGCATCGGCAATCAGGATATTGGTTTGAAATGTATGTACTTCAAAGCCAGGAGCATGCAGAATAAGGTGGGTGAACTTACAGCATGGGTTGGTACCTGGGATTTCAATGTTGTGGCCATTTCAGAGACATGGTTAGAGGAGAGACAGGAATGATTGTTGCAGATTCCGGGATTTAGATGCTTCAGCAAGAACAGAGAAGATTGTAAAATGTGGTGGAGGGAGGTGTAGCATTGTTAATCAAGGGTAGTATTACAGCAGCTGACATAATGTTTGAGGACTCATCCACGAGGTAGTTTGGGCTGAGGTTAGAAACATGAAAGAAGAGGTCACCCTGTTGGAGTTTTCTATTGGCCTTCAACTTGTTCCAGGGATGCAGAGGAAAGGAGAGCAAAGATGATTCTCGATAGGAGCGAGAGTAACAGGATAGTTGTCATGGGGGACTTTGACTTGCCCAATATTGACTGGGAATACTATAGATCAAGTAGTTTAGATGGGTCAGTATTTGTCCAATGTTGCAGGAGGGTTTTCTGACACAGACAGGCTAACAAGCAGCAATGCCATATTGGATTTAGTACTGGGGAATGAACACGGCCAGGTGTTAGATTTGGAGGTAGGTGAGCACTTTGGCGATAGTGACCACACATTGGTTATGTTTATGATAGCAATGGGCAGGGATAGGTATATACCACAGGGAAAGAGGTATAACCGGGGAAAGGCAATTATGATGTGATTAGGCAAGATGTACCTATCAGGCAGGGAGGTAGTTGTCGAGAGAGGGAGCCGTGGGTCACTAAAGAAGTTGAAGCTCTTGTCAAGAGAAAGAAAAAGGTTTGTATGAGGATGAGGCATGAAGGCTCAGTTAGGGGGCTTGAAAATAATAGATTAGCCAGAGAAGATCTAAGGAGATGGCTAAGAAGAGCCAGGATGGGACATGAGATGTTGTTGGCAGATAGGATCAAGGAAAACCCTAAGGCCTTCTATATGTATATCAGGAATAAAAGAATGACCAGAGTAAGATTACGGCCAATCAAAGACAGTAGTGGGGAGTTGTGTGTGGAATCTGAGGACAGAGGGCAAGCGTCTAATGAATACTTTTCGTCAGTACTCACACTGGAAAAGGGCAATGTTAGTGAGAATAGAGAGATCCAGGCTACTAGATTAGATGGGATTGTGGTTGACAAGAGGAGGTTTTAGCAATTTTGGGAGATCTGAAAATAAGTAAGACCTCCCCGGGCCGGATGGGATTTATCCTTGGATTCTCAGGGAAGCCAGGGAGGAGAGTGCACAGCCTTTTACTTTGATCTTTATGTCATCATTGTCGACAGGAGTAGTGCTGGAGGACTGGAGGATAGCAAATGTTCCTTTGTTTCAGAAGGGGAGTCGGAACAACCCTGGTAATTATAGGCCAGTGAGCCTTACTTCGGTTGTAGGTAAGGTGTTAGATAAGGTTATAAGAGATAGGATTTCTAATCATCTGGGAAGAAATAATTTGATTAGGAATAGTCAACATGGTTCTGTGAAATGTAAGTGATGCCTAACTAACCTTATTGAGTTCTTTGCGAAAGTGACAAAATAGGTGGATGAAGCGGTTGATGTGGTGTATATGGACCTCAGTAAAGCGTTTGATAAGGTTCCACATGATAGGCTCTTGCACAAAATACGGAGTTTTGGGTTTGAGGATGATCTAGTGGTTTGGATCATAAATTGGCTAGCTGAAAGAAGACAGAGGGTGGTGGTTGTTGGGAAATGATCATCCTGGAGCTCAGTTTACCAGTGGTGTGCTGCAATGATCTGCTTTGGGGCCACTGCTCTTTGTCATTTTTATAAATGATCTGGATGTGGGCGTAGAAGAATGGTGTAGTAAATTTGCGGATGACGCTAAGGTAGGCAGAGTTGTGGATAGTGCTGAAGGATGTTGTGGGTTACAGAGGGACATAGTTAAGATGCAGAGCTGGGCTGAGAAGTGGCAAATGGAGTTTAAAGTGGAAAAGTATGAGGTAGTTCACTTCAGAAGAAGTAACAGGAATGCAGAGTACTGGGCTAATGTTAAAATTCTTGGCAGTGTACATGAACAGAGAGGTCTCGGTGTTCAGGTGCATAATTCTCTGGAAGTTGCCACCTAGGTTGGTAGGGTAGTTAAGAAAGCTTTTGGTGTGTTGACATTTATTGGTAGAGGGATTGAGTTTCAGAGCCGTGAGGTTATGCTTCAGCTGTACAAGACACTGGTAAGGCTGCACCTGGAGTATTGCTACAGTTCTGGTCACCACATTATAGGAAGGGTTCAGAGGAGATTTACTGGGATGTTGCCTGGTATGGAAGGAAGGTCTTAAGAGGAAAGACTGAGGGAACTGAGGCTGTTTTCATTGGAGAGAAGAAGGTTGAGATGTGACTTAATC
>NW_025200992.1:1943-6928 GCF_004010195.1 Chiloscyllium plagiosum | reverse complement strand
ACTGCGGCACTCCCTCTGTACTAAACTCCTGACAGTGTGGCCCTCCCTCAGTACTAAACTCTTGACAGTGTGGCCCCCCCTCAGTACTAAACTCCTGACTGTGCGGCCCTCCCTCAGTACTAAACTCCTAGCAGTGTGGCCCTCCCTCAGTACTAAACTCCTGACAGTGTGGCCCACGCACGTACTAAACACCTGACTGTGCGGCCATCCCTCTGTGCTAAACCCTGACAGTGCGTCCCTCCCTCAGTACTAAACATCTGACAGTGTGGCCCTCCCTCAGTACTAAACTGCTGACAGTATGTCCCTCCCTCAGAACTAAACTCCTGACAGTGCGGCGCTTCCTCTGTACTAAACTCCTGACAATGCGGCCCTCGCTCAGTACTAAACTCTTGACAGTGTGGCCCTCCCTGAGTACTAAACTCCTGACCGTGCGGCCCTCCCTCAGTACTAAACTCCTGACAGTGAGGCCCTCGCTCAGTACTAAACTCTAGACAGTGCGGCCTTCGCTCAGTACTAAGCACCTGACAGTGTGGCCCTCCCTCAGCACCAAACACCTGACAGTGCGGCCCGCCCTCAGGACTAAACTCCTGACCGTGCGGCACTCCCTGAGTACTAAACATCTGACAGTGCGGCCCTCCCTCAGTACTAAACACCTGACAGTGTGGCCCTCCTTCAGTACTAAACTCCTGACAGTGTGACCCTCCCTCACAACTAAACTTCTGACAGTGTGACCCTCCCTCACAACTAAACTTCTGACAGTGTAGCCGTCCCTCAGTACTAAACACCTGGCAGTTCGGCCCTTCCTCACTACTAAACACCTGACTGTGCGGCCATCCCTCTGTACTAAACTCCTGACAGTGCGGCACACCCTCAGAACTAAACTCCTAACACTGCGGCACTCCCTCAGGACTAAACTCCTGACAGTGTGGCCCTCCCACAGTACTAAACTCTTGACAGTGTGGCCCTCCCTCAGTACTAAACTCCTGACCGTGTGGCCCTCCCTCAGTACTAAACTCCTGACAGTGAGGCACTCCCTCAGTACTAAACTCCTGTTAGTGCGGCCCTCACGCACAACTAAACTCCTGACAGTGCGGCCCTCCCTCAGTACAAAACTCCTGACAGTGCGACCCTCCCTCAGAACTAAACTCCTGGCAGTACAGCCATCACTCAGAACTAAAATCCTGACAGTGCGGCCCCCACTCAGTACTAATCACTTAACTGTGTGGCCCTCCCTCTGAACTAAATTCGTGACAGTGAGGCCTTCCCTCAGTACTAAACTCATGACAGTGTGGCCCTCCCTCAGAACTAAACACCTGACAGTGCGGCCCTCCCGCTGCACTAATCTCCTGGGAGTGCGGCACTCCCTCAGAACTAAACACCTATCGCTGCGGCACGCCCTCAGTACTAAACACCACACAGTGCAGCCCTTCCTCAGTAACTAAACACCTGACTGTGCGGTCCTACCTCAGAACTAAACTCCTGACTCTGCGGCCATCCCTCAGTACTCAACTCCTGACAGTGCAGACCTCCCTCAGTACCAAAATCCTGACAGTGCGGCCCTCCCTCAGTTCTAAACACCTGACTGTGCGGCCATCCCTCTGTTCTAAACCCTGACAGTGCGGCCCTCCCTCAGAACGAAACTCCTAACACTGCGGCACTCCCTGAGTACTAAACTCCTGACAGTGCGGCCCTCCCTCAGTTCTAAACACCTGACTGTGCGGCCATCCCTCTGTACTAAACTCCTGACAGTGCGTCCCTCTCTCAGAACAAAACTCCTGACAGTGCGGCCTTCCCTCAGTACTAAACTCCAAACACTGTGGCCGTCCCTCAGTACTAAACATCTGACAGTGCGGCCCTCCCTCAGTACTAAACACCTACCGCTGCGCCACGCCCTCAGTACTAAACACCTGACAGTGCGGCCCTCCCTCAGTACTAAACACCTAACGCTGCGGCACGCCCTCAGTACAAAACACCTGACAGTGCGGCCCTCCCTCAGTACTAAACACCTAACGCTGCGGCCGTCCCTCAGTACTAAACACCTGACAGTGCAGCCCTACCTCAGTACTAAATACCTAACGCTGTGGCACGCCCTCCGTACTAAACTCCTGACAGTGCGGTCCTCCCTCAGTACTAAACACCTGACTGCGCCGTCCTCCCTCAGAACTAAACTCCTGACACTGCGGCCCTCCCTCACTACTAAACTCCTGACTGTTCGGCACTCCCTGAGTACTAAACATCTGACAGTGCGGCCCTCCGTCAGTTCTAAACTCCTGACAGTGTGGCCCTCCATCAGAACTAAACTCCTGACACTGTGGCCCTACCTCAGAACTAAACTCCTGCCAGTGAGGCCTCCCTCTGTACTAAAGTCCTGACAGTGCGGCCCTCCCTCAGTACTAAACTCCTGACCGTGCGGCCCTCCCTCAGTACTAAACTCCTGACAGTGCGGCCCTCGCTCAGTACTAAACTCTTGACAGTGCGGCCTTTCAGTACTAAACATCTGACAGTGCGGCCCTCCCTCAGTACTAAACACCTGACAGTGTGGCCCTCCTTCAGTACTAAACTCCTGACAGTGTGACCCTCCCTCACAACTAAACTTCTGACAGTGTGGCCGTCCCTCAGTACTAAACTCCTGGCAGTTCGGCCATTCCTCACTACTAAACACCTGACTGTTCGGCACTCCCTGAGTACTAAACATCTGACAGTGTGGCCCTCCATCAGAACTAAACTCCTGACACTGTGGCCCTACCTCAGAACTAAACTCCTGCCAGTGAGGCCTCCCTCAGTACTAAACTCATGACAGTGTGGCCCACCCTCACAATTAAACTCCTGACAGTGCGGCCCTCCCTCATTTCTGAACTCCTGATAGTGCGGTCCTCCCTCAGTACTAAACTCCTGACAGTGCGGCCCTCCGTCAGTTCTAAACTCCTGATAGTGGGGCCTTCCCTCAGTACTAAACTCCTGACAGTGTGGCCCTCCCTCAGTACTAAACTCCTGATAGTGAGGCACTCCCTCAGTACTAAACTACTGTTAGTGCGGCCCTCACGCACAACTAAACTCCTGACAGTGCGGCCCTCCCTCAGTACAAAACTCCTGAGAGTGCGACCCTCCCTCAGAACTAAACTCCTGACAGTACAGCCATCACTCAGAACTAAAATCCTGACAGTGCGGCCCCCACTCAGTACTAATCACTTAACTGTGTGGCCCTCCCTCTGAACTAAATTCGTGACAGTGAGGCCTTCCCTCAGTACTAAACACATGACAGTGTGGCCCTCCCTCAGAACTAAACACCTGACAGTGCGGCCCTCACTCTGTACTAATCTCCTGGGAGTGCGGCACTCCCTCAGAACTAAACACCTATCGCTGCGGCACGCCCTCAGTACTAAACACCTGACTGTGCGGTCCTACCTCAGAACTAAACTCCTGACTCTGCGGCCATCCCTCAGTACTCAACTCCTGACAGTGCAGACCTCCCTCAGTACTAAACTCCTGACAGTGAGGCACTCCCTCAGTACTAAACTCCTGTTAGTGCGGCCCTCACGCACAACACTAAACTCCTGACCGTGCGGCCCTCCCTCAGAACTAAACTTCTAACACTGCGGCACTCCCTCAGGACAAAACACCTGAATGTGCGGCACTCTCTGAGTACTAAACATCTGACAGTGCGGCCCTCCCTCAGCACTAAACACCTGACAGTGTGGCCCTCCCTCAGTACTAAACACCGAACGCTGCGGCACGCCCTCAGTACTAAACACCTGACAGTGCGGCCCTCCCTCAGTACTAAACTCCAAACACTGTAGCCGTCCCTCAGTACTAAACACCTGACAGTGCGGCCCTCCCTCAGTACTAAACACCTAACGCTGCGGCACGCACTCAGTACTAAACACCTGATAGTGCGGCCCTCCCTCAGTACTAAACACCTAACGCTGCGCCACGCCCTCAGTACTAAACACCTGACAGTGCGGCCCTCCCTCAGTACTAAACACCGAACGCTGCGGCACGCCCTCAGTACAAAACACCTGACAGTGCGGCCCTCCCTCAGTACGAAACACCTAACGCTGCGGCACGCCCTCAGTACTAAACACATGACACTGCGGCCCTCCCTCAGTACTAAACACCAAACGCTGGGGCACGCCCTCCGTACTAAACTCCTGACAGTGCGGTCCTCCCTCAGTACTAAACACCTGACTGCGCCGTCCTCCCTCAGAACTAAACTCCTAACACTGCGGTCCTCCCTCAGTACTAAACACCTGACTGCGCCGTCCTCCCTCACTACTAAACTCCTGACTGTTCGGCACTCCCTGAGTACTAAACATCTGACAGTGCGGCCCTCCGTCAGTTCTAAACTCCTGACAGTGTGGCCCTCCATCAGAACTAAACTCCTGACACTGTGGCCCTACCTCAGAACTAAACTCCTGCCAGTGAGGCCTCCCTCAGTACTAAACTCATGACAGTGTGGCCCACCCTCACAATTAAACTCCTGACAGTGCGGTCCTCCCTCAGTACTAAACTCCTGACAGTGCGGCCCTCCGTCAGTTCGAAGCTCCTGATAGTGGGGCCTTCCCTCAGTACTAAACTTTTGACAGTGCGGCCCTCCCACAGTATTAAGCACCTGACAGTGTGGCCCTCCCTCAGTACTAAACTCCTGACAGTGCGGCCATCCCTCATTTCTAAACACCTGACATTGCGGCCCTCCCTCCGGACTAAACTACTCTCAGTGCGGCACTCCCTCAGTACTAAACTCCTGTCAGTGCGGCCCTCGCTCAGTTCTAAACTCCTGACAGTGCAGCCCTCCCTCAGTTCTAAACTTCTGATAGTGCGGCCTTCCCTCAGTACTAAACTCCTGACAGTGCGACCCTTCCTCTGTACTAAACTCCTGACAGTGCGGCTCTCGCTCAGTACTAAACTGTTGACAGTGTGGCCCTACGTCATTACGAAACCCCTGAGAGTGCGACCCTCCCTCAGAACAAAACTCCTGACAGTGCGGC
>NW_025200992.1:0-1199 GCF_004010195.1 Chiloscyllium plagiosum | reverse complement strand
GCCATCACTCAGAACTAAAACCCTGACAGTGCGGCCGCCACTCAGTACTAATCACTTAACTGTGTGGCCATCCCTCTGAACTAAATTCATGACAGTGAGGCCTTCCCTCAGTACTAAACACCTGACACTGCGGCCCTCCCTCAGAACTAAACTCCTGACACTGCGGCCCTCCCTCAGTACGAAACACCTGACACTGCGGCCCTCCCTCAGTACTAAACACCTGACAGTGCGGCCCTCCCTCAGCTCGAATCTCCTGACGGTGCGGCCCTCCCTGAGTACTAAACTCCTGATATTGCGGCCCTCCCTCAGAACTAAACTCCCGAGATTGCAGCATACTTCAGTACGAAACACCTGACAGTGCGGCCATCCCTCTGTACTAAACACCTGACAGTGCGTCCCTCCCTCAGAACCAAACTCCTGACGGTGCGGCCCTCCCTGAGTACTAAACTCCTGATATTGCGGCCCTCCCTCAGAACTAAACTCCCGAGATTGCAGCATACTTCAGTACGAAACACCTGACAGTGCGGCCATCCCTCTGTACTAAACACCTGACAGTGCGTCCCTCCCTCAGAACCAAACTCCTGACGGTGCGGCCCTCCCTCAGTACTAAACTCCTGATATTGCGGCCCTCCCTCAGAACTAAATTCCCGAGATTGCAGCATACCTCAGTACAAAACACCTGACATTGCGGCCCTCCCACCGTACTAAACTCCTGACAGTGCGGCACTCCCTCAGTACTAAACTCCTGTCAGTGCGGCCCTCACTCACAACTAAACACCTGACAGTGCGGCCATCCCTCAGTACTAAACACCTGACAGAGCAGCCCTCCCACGGTACTAAACACCTGACAGGGTCGGCCTCCCTCAGTACTAAACTCCTAAGAGAGCGGCCTTCCCTCTGACCTAAACTCCTGACAGGTCGGCCCTCCCACAGAACTAAACTCCTGACAGTGCGGCCCTCCCTCAGCTCGAATCTCCTGATAGTGCGGCCTTCCCTCAGTACTAAACTGCTGAGAGTGCGACCCTTCCTCTGTACTAAACTCCTGACAGTGCGGCCCTCCCTCAGTACTTAACTCCTGTCACTGCGGCCCTCACTCAGTACTAAACTCCTGACAGTGCGACACTCCCACAGAACTAAACTCCTGACAGTGCGGCCATCACTCAGACCTAAAACCCTGACAGTGCGGCCGCCACTCAGTA
>NW_025200991.1:3425-6927 GCF_004010195.1 Chiloscyllium plagiosum | reverse complement strand
CCAGTCCAACCTCCAGCAACGCTCCCCCCCCCGCCCCCAGTTTATAACATCAATGACTACTCAGCCATTTTGGAGGGACTCACATCTGTATTGTCCACTGGTGTACTTAGCTTCATTCTCTTCAGTGAAGGCTGGGGAAGGCGTGAGCGCTGAGGCAGATTCTTATTACCGTTAACCACGGTGTCGTTGATGTTCATCTTCCGATCCTTTAAAGGGGAGCGCTGTCAAAAGTGAGCAACTGGTTCAGTGTCACCTACACTGACATGTTTACGCTTAAACTATCATGGGACGATCTGTCAACTTGACACTGAGACCTATAAACCCATCAATTATGATGACCATTTCACTTAAAATGGAGTTGCTTTGCACAGGGGCAGTGGGGTGAATCTACTTTGTATGGCAAGTGCATGACATCATTTTAATGATCTAGTCTCAGCTCCACGTTGATCTTAATCCAGAGTGCTTCCACCCCACCCCCCGCGCCCCTCTCAAGGATTTCTATTATGTAGTGATTTAATTGTGCAGGATAGTTTGAGTGAAAACAGTTCAATCCTTCAGGTTTTTCTTTTCCAGTAGTGTTATGTTTGTGGTTTTTTGTTCACATTATTTTTAAATTCACTTGCAGGCAAGTTGTATTCTCCGTCAAATGCTTTCACATTTGTCATGTAGGTGGGAATAATCAGCAATTACATTTTAGGGGTCACCCTCTACCCTCAATTCTCCTCCTAGGCTGTGAAAACTACAATCATTCCAAAGCCAGACTGAAGTCTTGAGCGGGAGAAAATTATTCACAACTGGAAGCTAAACTGGTAAGAAAGAGTTAGGCTTCTCCTTCACTTCCAGAAGTTTTTATAAAAGATACCACTGACAGTATTTTCCATCAAGTTGATAATATTTGACTTGAATGGCTTGGCTCCTCCCTTGAGCTCATGCCATTAAGTGATCAAATGGAGTTGGGATGCTGATCGGCAAGAAACATTTTTTTTTAAAATATAGGGTACCAGGATTGAAGCTAAACTGAAAATACTTTATATCACGTCATTCCTTTCCATTCAACTCAAATACTCACATCAACATCTTTAACCAGGACCTATTACTGCAGCATTCAAATACTGCTGGAGATACTCCTGTATAGAGCATCAGGAGTTCACCTCCATACACAACTACGGTATAAAAATAGCCTAGAAGAGTTCTACGAAAGCAACTGCAGAAATCTGGAAAAATACAATGAATGCTGGGCATATTGAGGAGGTCTGTGAGCATCTGTGGAGAAATAGAGTTAACGTGTCATAATCTTTCATCAAAATAACTGACGAGACAAAATAAAGTCCTGGTTACCCTAGCATTCAAAACAATCCAACTTTTTAAATTCTTGAAGAGTCACTTCCTAATGAAGATTCTGAGCAGAGTCTTGGTCTGATGAAACAAGGGGATAATATCTTGGAGATAAATTGTTAAAATAGCTTTCAGAAATAATTCCTCCACCTCAATGAATTGGCTGACTTGCTGGTGTTTCTCAGTCACATCGTGAGGGAGGCCTAAATATCATCCATTAAATGCAGACATCCCCAAACACATTACAGAGGGGTGATCAGAAATAAACAGTTGCTGCTTCAAAGACATTATTCACCAAAAAGAATAAAGTTTTACAGAAGGTTATAAGGAAATGAGGTAAGCAAAGGGGTTTATAAAGTTAAAAGCCCCAGACTTAGAAGCTACTTGGTACCCAAGGTTTCTTCAGAATCACAGCAGTGTTACAAATCTGGTGGTGGCCATTCGGCCCATCATGCCTGCAAAATTTATCTGAATGATTTATTGCTATTCTCCCCTCATTTCCACATACCTCACACAAGAGGAGACAATTGTCCAATGCCCCCTTGAATGCCTCAACTGAACCTGCCTTTCCCACATTTACAGGCAGTGCATTCCATACCCGAGCCACTCATCCCATGAAAAAGATTTTCCTCACTTCATTTGTACATCACTTTAAATCCACGCTCATCTCGTTCTTGTTCCTTTTCCGAGTGGAAACAACTTACGTGCCACTACTCTGTATAGCCTCCGTTCAGGACTTTGAAAACCTCTTTGAGATCTCCCTCTCCGCTGCCTTCTCTCCAAGGAGAGCAGTCCCAACTTCTTCGATCTATCCTCAGCGCTGAAGTTTCCCATCCCTGGAACCATTCTTGTCAATCTCCTGCCCTCTCTCCAACGTGTTCCCATCTTTCCCATAATGTGAGGCCCACAGCTGTACACAACCTTGAAGCTGAGGGCTAACAATTGTCTTGTACAAGTTCAGCATCACCTCCTTGCTCTTGTACTCTATGCCCCTGTTAATAAAGTGCATATATACCCCAACTCCCTCTGCTCCTGCCCCACCTTCAAAACTGTATCCCTATTTTCTGTTGTCTTTCAATGTTCTTCCCACCAAAGTGCACAATTTATAATAATTATATCTGGAAGGTGTTTTTAAATACTGGTCAATTCAGCTCCATCTATCACGTGGAGAGAAGAGACCTGGCACTGTAGCAGCAATCCTGCAGGAACATAATCTACATGCATCTTCCATCCATCTGCAGTGTAGTATCACCATCTTCCTCAGAACCCTGGCATCATTTCAGCCTTGCCTTGTCAGTTTCTTCTTGAACTTGTCAATCTTGCACAATGGCACTTAGCATCATTAGTATTTGACATTGAGGAGCAGGGCAGCAGTGAAGGTGGGCAGTATAACCAGGGCTTTAAAGAGAGGACTGTAAGACTAACCTCAGTATTATCCACTTTTCGTTTTCTTGCCAGGGTCTGGTGTGATCCTGGCAAGGTGTGTCCAGACATAGCCGTGATCTGACTCCCATTCACATTCACTTCCATTGAAAGGGGAATGCTGTAAATAAATAATAATTTCATAACATGTATCTTTGAACAATAGGAGGATGAGTCTGGTACAGCTCACAGAGGATTCTCAAGAGTCCAGAACTATCTGTACACTTTATTCAGTTATATTCTGAAACATTTGTGGTTAAGTACAATAAAAGGAACTGTGAAGTGAGAGAAACAGTGACGGTCAGGAGTTATGGTGCAATCTGGTGATCCTGACATGATCATCACACACCCAGCTGACATGATCGAACAAGTTTAGTTTTGATTTAACAAGGTGATCCCTCACTGAAACAGGCGAACACAATGCTGCAGTTTCATTATTTGAGAAACAAAACAGCAGCTTACTAAAAACACCATGATGAAATACATTGAACCAAACCATCTGCTTATACCAAATTCCAACAAAATTCCACACATTTTCAACAAAGTCAAAATAATAATCCCTTTTATCACTCAACACTCCGTTACACATTCACATAGACACGCCTCTCCTCCCAAACCATGAGCAGGGGTCACCCTTCTCCCCCAGCAACAGGAGGTGCCCCCACCTCACGTTGCAGGAAGGGGTATTCCTCTCTCTCTGTGGGGGGTGATCTCTCACTCTGTGCGGGAGGGGGGGGGGGGGGGG
>NW_025200991.1:0-2715 GCF_004010195.1 Chiloscyllium plagiosum | reverse complement strand
CTGAAATTCCAACAGGAACCAGAACTTGGGGATTGACCATTGATCCACCCTGTTGGCATTCTTAAATAGAATTTAGTTTCATAATGCCTACCTTCTAAAGATTTCAGTTATTCAGATGGATGACGTAATCTTTCCTGAAGTTTAATTTTACTGAAAAGTAATCAAATGTTGGAAAAGGAAATTCCTGAAAGGGTCTGTTTTGGAGAATGTAGGTAGTGATGGATTTTCGGGAATGTAGCACTGATCACCAGGTTTTTGGTACTGCGACTGGCTCTAATGTAATGAGTGGTACATCTGGTTCCAAGCAATCGTTTGTAATAGAGGACGCTCTAGACAGTGGCACAGATGTTTCTGTGACAGGCAACAATTCAAGAGAATGGCATGTTGCCTCCCTTGTACCAGGATGAAGGATATCTCTGAGAGGGTGCAGAATGTTCTCAAAGGAGAGAGGGACCAGCAGAAGGTCAATGCACACATTGGAACCAACGATATAGGAAGAGAAAAGGACAAGATTCTGAGGACAGAATATAGGGAGTTAGGCAGAAATTTTAAAAGTATGTCATTGAGGGTAGAATGTCTGGATTACTCCCATTGTGTGGGGGAGAGGTAGTGAGGAAAATGATCGGTCTGAGACTGGTGTAGTTGGGAAAAAGAGCAAATCAAACAGTCAGGGCAGGCAGGAACAAAGCAGAGAACAAGGTAGGACTGATAAACTGCATTTATGTCAGTGCAAGAGGCCTAACAGGTAAGGCAGATGAATTGAGGGAATGGTTGGGAACATGGGACTGGGATGTCATAATGATTACAGAGATGTGGCTCAGGGATGTTTGGGGCCAGTGTCTATAATTCTATTAGTTTTAAAGTAGTGATAGAAAAGGATAGACCAGATGTAAAAGTTAAAGTTTAAAATTGGAGGAAGGTCAATTTTGACAGTATTAGGCAAGAACTGCCAAAAGTTGATTGGGGGAAGATGTTCGCAAGTAAAGGGATAGCTGGAAAATGGGAAGCCTTCAAAAATGAGATAATGAGAGTCCAGTGACAGCATGTTCCTGTTAGGGTGAAAGGCAAGGCTAGTAAGTGTTGGAAATGCTGTTTGACGTGAGAAGTTGTGCTTTGGGACCAGAATATGATGAAAGCATATGGACAGCAAGAATCGAATAAATCCCTAGAAGAGTATAAAAAGCAGTCGGAGTATACTTAAGAGGGAAATCGGGAGGGCAAAAAAGGGACATGAGATAGCTTTGGCAAATAGGGTTAAGGAGGATCCAGAAGGATTCTACCAATACATTAAGTAACTAGGGATGGAATAGAGACCTTTAAAGATCAACAAGGCTGTCTATGTGTGGGATCGCAGGAGATGGGGGAGGAACTAATTGAGTATTTTGCATGACTGTTTACTGTGGAAAAGGATATTCAAGATAGAGAATGTGGGGAAATAAATACTGACATCTTGAAAAATATCCATATTACAGAGGAATCATAGAATCCCTGCCCTATCCATGTAACCCTGCATTTACCATGGCTCGTCCACCTCGCCTGCACAACTCTGGACATTATGGCAATTCACTATTGCCAATCCACCTAATGTGCACATCTTTGGACTGTGGGAGGAGACCAGAGCGCCCAGAGCAAACCTGCACAGACATAGGAAAAATGTGCCAACAGTTGCTTGAGGGTGAAATTGAACCCGGGTCGCTGGTGCTGTGAGGGAGCAGTGCTGTGAAATTTGAAGCACAAACAGGTCAGCCATGATTTTATTGAATGGTTCAAAGGGCCAAATAGCCCACTACTTCGGTTTGTATGTATGTAAATATACTGCTATATTTCTTTCTCGCAAATTAATGGCTTTATATAAATGTCAACTGCCAGTAGCTCCTTTGTTAAATTTGAAACAAATAGACTCTCTCATTGGTCCCTATACATATTATTCCTTTCAAATACTAAAACAGTTTATTTAATCAATACTACTTGTCTTTCTCTTTTTCCTCTTCCCTTGAGTTCCTTATAGTCAAGAATTTTGAGCCCTCTGATCCCTTCCGTTTCTAAATTATCCAGTCTAGTACACTTTGTCTCACCCAGTTCTCTGTGTACTTTTTTTGCCCTCTGATATTTTATCTTGGTACTGATGTCCCTCCAAATTAGTTCAAACCAAACCTAATGATGCTGGTTTCCTTCTTTGTAAGATCTTAGTCGTTTTCTTGTTACCCCATGCAACAAATCCACCATCCATGATCCTTCTTGCTCAAGAACTAGCTACAATACCCCAGGAATCTAAAGTAATCTCTTCTTGCACTGTTTATCCCAGTTAACTCTTTATTATTCCCAAACAGTAAAGTCCAGCCTTTTCAAGGGATGTGATCCCAGAGAATTTTTGCTAAATGTCCAACTAAGCATGAGCAATATGTAAGAGTTGCAGAGTATGTTTATTCCGGGGTTCTGGATTCACAGTTGGTGAAAAGGTACATAGTAATTATCAGGCAGATAAGTAATCTCGCGAAGGGTGGGCTGTATAAATGGTGAGATTTTACAGTACTCAGTGGGATTTGACCCTGGGAATAATATTGCTACTTTTTTGAGGTCCTGCTCCTTAATTACTTTTTAAATTCCTGAAAACTTGTCAGCAGGGCTTCCAACTTTTTTCCTTCCTGTTATCATTGGTCCTCACATGAACCATGACTACTGACAATTTCCTTTCCTTTCTCAAAATGTTCTGCA
>NW_025200990.1:0-6927 GCF_004010195.1 Chiloscyllium plagiosum | reverse complement strand
GGGAGCGACTGACTGAGTGCGAGAGGAAGAGGTATTAGATGAGGGTGAAGTTAGATAGATCAGAAGACTGCATTACGGTAGATAAATATGGACAGCCAGAAGTTAGAAGCTTTACTTAGAAATTCCTCTGGACGGCAAGCCCTTTGTCTGGGCGACATACACTATGAGCACTGTGCTGATATTGGCTGTAATCCCAGATTATTTATTTCCAACAATATCACAGAGCTGGGTTACTGACAGCTAAACAGAACCCATTAGGCCAATACATTCCATGGATAAAGCAGAGTTTTTAAAGAAACTGTGCCAAGAGCAGCAGGAAATGATAACCACCACGCCGCCTCCACGACACCCGTCCCTACACACACCCCTCACAAATACTGTATGAGAGACTAGGACAAAGAATCTCAGTGAGGGGATTCACTGACAGAAATGAAATCACGATCTTAGCTGTGGGGCAAATAATGATTGATAAAGTTCGCACACCACTTTCCTACTTATGTAATTCACATTTCAATTTATATAGCTCAATATCAGGAGTGTATTTTAACAACTTTATCTCTTTGTACTTTGCATATATTGGTGGGTGCAGAAAATCATTTTCTTCCTGTATTTTATATTGCATAAATGCATTTCATTAATATTATCTCTGCTAATTCCTCATTGTAGATGTATTCTTGAATCTGGTCTTCATATGAGTTATAAAGAGTAACATTCCAATTCTGGTAAATGGGAAACATCATTGTTCCTCCACCCTGTCTAATCAGCTATGTCCCCAGTCCTCTCCGTCTTCTGTCTTTTCCCCAATATCATAATCACAATGTAATTGAAATCCATTAAATGACACTTCATGACAGTTCCTTAACATCGATAACATCAACAGCATGATCCACAGCTGACCTCTCTGATCCTGGAATAGCAATCTGAACTGTGCTTGTCACGTGCAATTATCTGTTAACGTATCCATGTCATTTGTAAGTTGTAACCCTTTTTTGGAACATTTTGCGATCAAATCATGGATGATAAATATTTTCTCAACGTTTTACTGATTTTGCAATGACTGATCAGTAGTTACTGGAATTATTTCTGTATTTATGAACAGAGAAGCATGTTTATGTTACCTTAAACTTCTGGCATTACTTTCATATCCAAGGATGACTGAATGATTACACACAATCAATCTGCCATCTTCAACATTCCTTTCTTCAGTCATACTCGCATATCACACCCAGAATGCATAAAAGTTCAACATTATTTTGAATTTTAATAAAGTAGCATTGCATTCAGAGGGGTTAACTGGAGCTATTTGTTCAGCGATTGTAATTATTTCAGTCTCCATGAATCATATGCGTCACAAGAGAGTTTCTCTTTTCTATCAATAAGGGAATACTTTCAGTGTTTTATCCCATCGTGTGAGTGGAGGCATGTCCAACAGCAGTAAGAGGGATTAGCAGCTTCAGAGAGAAGGGCAGGAGATATGGAAATCTGGGAACATTAGACTGGAATTTTCCAACAATGGATAGGAGTTTATCCTATGGTCTTTACTGGCTTTCCCAGCCTTGAATATCATTAGCATCGCGGATTGAAGATGTACTGATGGTTATTCAAGCTGGTTACTATCCTATCCTTGCTATAGCTGGTGTTCCTGGTAAGTCACTCTGTCTGTTTAGTGAAATCTGAATTGAATCGATGATGATGATATGCAGATTTTGGAAAGGTGCAAGCCAACGTTTTCAGCTCCAATCAAAGATTCCATTCCTTAGAAATTATAACTAGCAAACTATTATTTACAAATTACTCACCAATACGCGAGGATAAGACACACTGTTCTCAACTTCTTTGATTCATTTTCTCCTGCAAAGTGTACATCTCCATATCCTCCCCACATACCAACCCAGTCCAGTACCATTAAGACGTTACAGTCTCCTCCTCAGCCTCAGTACAATTCCTGAATAAACCATCGTGTGTGCCTTTTTTAATTCCAGATACATCTGTTTCAACTCCCTTCTAACCACGTGTCCATGGCAAAATAATTGCAGTTGAGATGTTTAACTTGGTCCCTGCACAAAATCTGAAAGATGGGCAGACAGTGTATGGTGGGTCACGTCATTGGCTCGTATTCTAGAACCACAGAATAATATTCTGTTGATATCGGCTGGCCTTATGCCCATTAGAGAAGGTAGTGGGTCATCCTTCTCTGGTCAAGTCTCTATTTAACTGCAAACCCACGGCAATTTGTTTTACTATATATTGTCCTTTGGAACAGCTGAACCAGCCACTCAGTTCAAGATCGGCATAACATGCTGGCCTGACCATGGCTGCACACATCCCATGACAGCAGGACAAAAGGAAAGGTAGCTGACCTTCCTCTGCCTGCATCCCATATTCCAACGGCTCATTTCCATTCAGGTAGGTAGCCATTTACGGTTTTAGATTATTTTTTGTGACTGAGTCTCTCCGAAGTGTGATGTCCATCTCCATGGGCACCTCTGGTGCTGGATTCATTGATGCTGACCTTCAGATGTAAGGATGTTTTTAAATTCTACATCAGTGACAGTGCATTGTAAATGAATGGTTTCCTGTGTCACAAGAAAAAATGGAGCCAGCTAAGTGAGGGAAATGAATTATTGTGATCAAACCTGAGAGTGTTGTTGAGGCAGTATTTGGGGTATTGTGGGCAGATTTTATTTACTTTATATGGCGTGATCTCCTTAGCACGGAGAGAGTGATGATGAGTTCCACCAGATTAATCCCTGGGATGATGGCACCATGAGGAGTGAGTGAAGGTTGATCTGTAGCGCTGTGAGAGAATAAGAGGTGATTGCATTGAACACTGAAAGGGATGGACAATCACTCCTTATATTCGAAACAGACAATGAGAAGGTGATAAATTCCATGACTGCTATTTCACTCAGAATGCATGATTCAGCATAGTTTAAGTGCCTGGGCGGAAGTTACGCCCACTCACCCAAACCCCGACTCCCCATGAGAGAGACGGAGAGGTCCAGGTATTGAATAAACTCTCCCCACTTTAATACAGGGCAGTTGGTGTGTGATCCTGCACTGAATGTCATATTATCCACCAACCCGACAGCAGCCACACTACCTTCATTCTAAAACAGTAAACTATTCCCGCCAGCTTCTGACCTTCATGAAGAATATGAATCTATCTTCTCAGATATGCAAGGTACTTCCTTCAGGTTGAGACCAGAAGACTATAAGACATTGGAGCTTAAATTAGGACAGTTAGCCCATCAGGTCTGCTCTGTCAATCAATCATCACTGATAGATTTCTTAAACCCATTCTCCGACCTTCTCCCCATAACCCTTCATCCCCTGGATAATCAAAAACTATCCATCTCCGGCTCAAATATGCTCAATGACCTGCCCCACAATGTAATTGAAGTCCATTAAATGACACTTCGTGACAGTTCCTTAACATCGATAACATCAACAGCATGACCCACACCTGCCCTCTCTGATCCTGAAATAACAATCTGAACTGTGTTTGTCATGTGCAATTCTCTGTTAACGTATCCATGCCGTTTGTTTGTTGTAACCCACGTTTTGTTTTGGCATATTTTGCTATCACATCATGGATGATAGTTGTGTTCTCTCAATGTTTTACTGATTTTGCAATGACTGATCAGTAGTTACTGGATTTATTTCTGTATTTATGAACAGAGAAGCATGTTTATGTTCCCTTAAACTTCTGGCATTACTTTCATATCCAAGGCTGACTGAATGATTACACACAATCAATCTGCCATCTTCAACATTCCTTCCTTCAGTCATACTCGCATATCACACCCAGAATGCATAAAAGTTCAACGTTATTTTGAATTTTAATAAAGTAGCATTGAATTCAAAGGGGTTAACTGGATTTATTTGTTCAGCGATTGTAATTATTTCAGTCTCCATGAATCATATGCGTCACAAGAGAGTTTCTCTTTTCTATCAATAAGGGAATACTTTCAGTGTTTTATCCCATAGTGTGAGCGGAGGCATGTCCAACAGCAGTAAGAGGGATTAGCAGCTTCAGAGAGAAGGGCAGGAGAGATGGAAATCTTGGAACATTAGACTGGAATTTTCCAACAATGGATAGGAGTTTATCCTATGGTCTTTACTGGCTTTCCCAGCCTTGGATATCATTAGCATCGCGGATTGAAGATGCACTGATGGTTATTCAAGCTGGTTACTATCCTATCCTTGCTATAGCTGGTGTTCCTGGTAAGTCACTCTGTCTGTTTAGTGAAATTTGAACTGAATCGATGCTGATGATATGCAGATTTTGGAAAGGTGCAAGCCAACGTTTTCAGCTCCAACCAAAGAGTCCATTCCTTAGAAATTATAACTAGCAAACTATCATTTACAAATTACTCACCAATATGCGAGGATAAGACACACTCTTCTCAACTTCTTTGATTCATTTTCTCCTGCAAAGTGTACATCTCCATATCCTCCCCACATACCAACCCAGTCCAGTACCATTAAGACGTTACAGTCTCCTCCTCAGCCTCAGTACAATTCCTGAATAAACCATCGTTTGTGCCTTTTTTAATTCCAGATACATCTGTTTCAACTCCGTTCTAACCACGTGTCCATTGCAAAATAATTGCAGTTGAGATGTTTAACTTGGTCCCTGCACAAAATCTGAAATATGGGCAGACAGTGTATGGTGGGTCACGTCATTGGCTCGTATTCTAGAACCACAGAATAATAATCTGTTGATATCGGCTGGTCTTATGCCCATTAGAGAAGGTAGTGGGTCATCCTTCTGTGGTCAAGTCTCTATTTAACTGCAAACCCACGGCAATTTGTTTAACTATAAATTGTCCTTTGGAACAGCTGAACCAGCCACTCAGTTCAAGATCGGCATAACATGCTGGCCTGACCATGGCTGCACACACCCCATGACAGCAGGACAAAAGGAAAGGTAGCTCCCTTCCTCTGCCTGCATCCCATATTCCAATGGCTCATTTCCATTCAGGTAGGTAGCCATTCACTTTTTTAGATTATTTTTTGTGACTGAGTCTCTCCGAAGTGTGATGTCCATCTCCATGGGCACCTCTGGTGCTGGATTCATTGATGCTGACCTACAGATGTAAGGATGTTTTTAAATTCTACACCAGTGACAGTGTGTTGTAAATGAATGGTTTCCTGTGTCACAAGAAAGAATTGGAGCCAGCTAAGTGAGGGAAAGGAATTATTGTGATCAAACCTGAGAGTGTTGTTGAGGCAGTTTTGGGGTATTGTGGGCAGATTTTATTTCCTTGATATGGCATGATCTCCTTGTCACAGAGAGAGTGATGATGAGTTCCACCAGATTAATCCCTGGGATGATGGCACCATGAGGATTGAGTGAAGGTTGATCTGTAGCGCTGTGAGAGAATAAGAGGTGATTGCATTGAACACTGAAAGGGATGGACAATCACTCCTTATATTCGAAACAGACAATGAGAAGGTGATAAATTCCATGACTGCTATTTCACTCAGAATGCATGATTCAGCATAGTTTTAGTGCCTGGGCGGAAGTTACGCCCACCCACCCCATCCCCTACTCCCCATGAGAGAGACGGGAGAGGTCCAGGTATTGAATAAACTCTCCCCACTTTAATAAAGGGCAGTTGGTGTGTGATCCTGCACTGAATGTCATATTATCCACCAACCCGACAGCAGCCACACTACCTTCATTCTAAAACAGTAAACTATTCCCGCCAGCTTCTGACCTTCATGAAGAATATGAATCTATCTTCTCAGATATGCAAGGTACTTCCTTAAGGTTGAGACCAGAAGACTATAAGACATTGGAGCTTAAATTAGGACAGTTAGCCCATCAGGTATGCTCTGTCAATCAATCATCACTGATATATTTCTGAAACCCATTCTCCGACCTTCTCCCCATAACCCTTCATCCCCTGGATAATCAAAAACTATCTATCTCCGGCTCAAATCTGCTCAATGACCTGCCCCCACAGCCTGCTGTGGCAATAAATTTCAAAGATTAACCATTCTATGGTTAAATAAGTTTCTCCTTATCACCGTTCCAAAAGGTGTTCCCTTTCATCTAAGGCTGAGCCCTCGGATCCTTGTCCAATGGAAGCATCTTACCAACATCCACTCTCTCCAGGTCATTCAGTATTCTGTCTATTTCAATTACATTCCCTCTCATCCTTTCAAACTTTATCAATTATAGACACAAACTTGATTACTCATACATTCCTCATGCAATAAGCTTTTCATTCCTATGAACATTCTTGTGAAAATCTTCTGAATACGCTCCAGGACCAGCACATCCTCCTGAGATATGGAGCACAAAAATGAGCACAATACTCCAAATGTGGTCTGACCAGAGCGGTATACAGTCAGTTCTTATATTCAATTCTACTCGTAGTAAATGTTCCCAATCATAATTGCAATTGCCCTCATAACTACTGCCTCAACCTGCAAGCTGACCTCGAGAAATCCCTGCACAAGAACTCCCAAGTCCCTTTGCATTCAGATTTCTGAATTTTCTCGCCATTTAGAAAATAGACCATGCCTCTATTCTTCGTGCCAAAGTTAATGACCTCACACTTTCCAACGTTGGAATGCATCTGACGATCTATTTACCTGTCCAAATCCTTGTTCAGCCTCTCTGCTTCCTCAGTACGATCTGTCCATCTGCCTATCTTTGTATTATCTGCAAACCTAGCCAGAGTGCCCTCAGTTCCCTCATCTAGATTGTTAATGTAACAAGTAAAAAGTTATGATTCCAACACTGAGCATTCTACATCACCACTTGTCACCGTACTCTTTTATCCTCACTCTCTGCTTTCTGCCTGACAGTGAAGCTTCTATCCATGCCACTACCTTGCCTCTAACTCCACGGACCCTTATCATATTCAGTAATCTCCTGTGTGACACTTTGTCAAAGGCCTTCTTGAATTC
>NW_025200989.1:6187-6927 GCF_004010195.1 Chiloscyllium plagiosum | reverse complement strand
CATCTGTGTTGTTGCAGGATCATGGGGGAAAATACAGGTTAGCAGCTTATTTTACGGCTAAGCTGGACCTCCTGGCGGCAGGATTGCGTAAATGCCTGCGAGCTGTGGTTGCAGCTGAAAAGGCTGTTGCAGGGTCCAGGGATATAATCGGCTATGGTGACTTAACCAAACTGATCGCACATGCAGTATCCTTACTACTTTTCGAGCAAAAGACAGCACATACGTCGGCAGCATGTTGACTCAGATACAATACTGTGTTATTGGAGAAGCATAACATTGCAATAAAACGATGTAACGTCCTGAATGCTGCTAATCCTCTCACTAGAGAAGAAGACGGAGACCCACATGATTGTATCGCTGTAATTAATGAACTGTGCTGCCTAGACAAGACTTGCAGAATTCACCACTTCAGAATCTAAATATGGTGTTTTTTGTGGATGGGTCAGCATTCAGGAGCAAGGAGATAGGCCAGAATTTTATTGGGCCTGCTGTAGTAACTACCCATGAGGTATTCAAAGCGGGATCACTCGCTTCTCAACTGTCAGCGCAAGCAACGGAGCTGATTGCCTTGATTGAGGCATGTAAATTGGCTAAGGGAAACACAGCAAATATTTAACCGATAGCAGATACGCATTCGGAGTTCCACATGATGTTGGAACCCTGTGGAAATACAGGAACTTCTTGACCTTCACCGAAAAGCCCATCACACACCGTGATCAGATTTCTGACCTCTTGGAAGC
>NW_025200989.1:0-3030 GCF_004010195.1 Chiloscyllium plagiosum | reverse complement strand
GCAGCAGCTGACGGTAATCTTAACTGATCGGACGAAGTGGATCTTTGCATGCGACCCATAGCCGTTCAGTAACAACGACGACTATAAATTCGATAATTAAGATTTATGCAGGGATCCATGGTGCGCCGGTGACTGGCACTTAGTAGTAGCCACCACGGCAAAAGGGGCACCTGTCATGGGAAATACATATTCTATGATCATAGTAAGACTCAGAAGAGCAATGAGGGAGTCTCGTGGTGTGGAATAGATAGATCCTTCTCCGACATCAGTTGACAGGTGAATATAGTGGAGCAGTCGCCTCACCCCCGCCCTCCGAGATGCAGTGCAGAATGTATTACAGATCATAAGAGCAATGGGGCATGGCAACCAATCGTACAAGATCATGGACCTAACCCAAAGCCGGGAAAAGGTCATTAATGACACACCCGAACCCGAAGGGAGACGGCCGTGGCGAGAGAGCGAATTTGACGCAGGAGGGGAATTTGCCTGCAGGAGATAAATGGCGTAAATGCGACGCCAGTAGGTTGGGAGCTGCGAAGAGTCATTGCTAGATGTGAAGGGATCAGAGCCTGTGCTTTGGTCATAAGACAAAACGAGAGATTAGACGTTGGCTACACTTGTTGGATGTTTGCACACAGCTCAAAGATAGACTGCCCAGCAAATTACTGAGAGCCTGGCGAGAAATGCCAGCTGTCTGCTTCCACGGGAGGCGACTAGCCTGACCCTGATAGTGGGGGCAATTTGGGCAAATCTCGTATCACCACCCCAACTCCAGGATAACTACAGCCCCACGCCTGACACGCTACCAACCACAGCATTCCAGACAGTGGATTGCAGGGGAGAAAAGTATATTTGCACCAATCGGGGGAGACTCATTTTGGGTATCTCCCAGTGTACCTTGATGCTGTATTTGAACAATGACTCTTGTACAGCAACATATGCAAATGATACGACCATAAACATTGCTTTTTCCTTTATCAATGGTCAGATCATGAGCGGCACGGTGGCACAGTGGTTAACATTGCTGCCTCACAGCGCCAGAGACCCCGGTTTAATTCCCGCCTCGGGCGACTGACAGTGTGCAGTTTGCACATTCTCCCTGTGTCTGCGTGAGTTTCCTCCCACAGTCACCAAGATGTGCAGGTCGGGTAAATGGGCCATGCTAAATTGCCCGTAGTGTTAGGTGTTAGGTAAATGTATGGGTGGGTTGCGCTTCGGCTGGTGTGTGTGGACTTGTTGGGCCGAAAAGCCTGTTTCCACACTCTAAGTAATCTAATCTAATCAGGATGGCAGGTATAAACTGGCCAGGTGGCGAGAAAGGGTACTACCACTCTCCCGGGGAGAAAGGGGTGTTGCTACAACGCGATACAGTCCACCAACACAACAGTGTTCTCCCTAAAAGGCAGCAATTGCCGAACTCGAAGGGGCATCCCTATGCATTGGAATAGGTACACACTCGCAGAACATCCTCCCATATGGTGTATTCGCAAATGAGACGGACGAAGGCCTAGCACTCATTAACACTGAGTTAATGGTGGTTAGGAAGCAGTGATACAAAATCGATTAGTACGAGACATCCTGCCGGCCGAGAGAGGGGGCGTCTGCAAAACGTTAGGTACCTCATGCTGTATTAATGTTTCTGATCAGTCCCAAAATATTACTGGTTTAATAAATGATATGAAGGCAGCTATATGACCGCCTCCACGAGCAGATGACTCCTGCTCCCGATGGCTCACGTCCCTTATGGAGGATGGGGGTATTGGACGCATATCGTTCTACTCGTTGTAGGACTGGTCTTACTTATACTGCTTTGAATAAGAACCTAGTTGTGTACCTGCCGACACCACTTGCTTATGAATGCAGTAGGATACGAAATGTTAAACTATCGTGGCCCGAAAGAAGGAAAATCCGATTGCTTGTCCACACCCTACAGCGACGTTGACGAATGTGACGTGTGAAGATGGGCTGGTGTATCGGGCAAACCAGGGAAGTGGGAAAAACACCACAAAGCTTTGTTAGAGTGTCTGAGGAAATGCCTGGTGTTCATAAATTATTTTTGATGTATGACGATCTGGCTTTTTTTTCTGGTTGCTGTCCTTTTTGAAAAATGACAAAAAATTGGAAAATGTAATGGAAAATTAACAAAATTAACATTTACTGTGGGATCTGTCAGAGAATGATTTGCAAAATTTAATACTTCGCTGAAATATGCAAATATTTTGCTGAATTCTGCGTCGAGGAGTCAGCTTGTCTTTGTGGAACTTTGCAAACATTTCACCTGGCCTTGCGAGCAGCCGAGTTCATAAAAGAAGCTTTGGAAATCATAAAGACAATTATGTTCAAGGCATG
The DNA here is from genome assembly GCF_004010195.1 of Chiloscyllium plagiosum. Classification (NCBI taxonomy): domain Eukaryota; kingdom Metazoa; phylum Chordata; class Chondrichthyes; order Orectolobiformes; family Hemiscylliidae; genus Chiloscyllium; species Chiloscyllium plagiosum. The sequence continues at coordinate 681 of NW_025200989.1, read as the reverse complement.
GGAATGAGAAAATATGAGCTCGAATGTTTAACAACACTTGTCATTGAGCATGTGATAAGAATAGTATAAAAAGAATATGTGAATTTTGTTCACAGCTCTTACATAAGGCACTTTTGCCAAGTATTTTGGCGGCCCTGCATGCAGAGGTTGAAAAATAAAGCCTTTCCTTTGCTCTTGCTAGCAGTTGACTAGAGTCGATTACATTTCCATGACAGGGTGTCAGGCAGTGGGAGAATTGTTGGGTATCAGTAAATGGGAGAATTGTTGCACAGTGGCATTACATTGGAAAATTAGTACAAATTGCCTGTTCATTAAAGAATTTGAGCAGAACACCTCTAATTGGAAGAATAGGGGCAGGGAATCATTGAGAAGGAACAATTTTGCAAGCAGCAGTAAAGTCGAGATTCGAGTCCGCCCACCAAGAAATGAAAAAAAAAACTTTGGTGCAGGAAAGCCATACGTGGAGGAAGTGTATCAGGAAACAATTGTGTGAAGAAAACAGAGCACCCGGAGGAAACCCACGCAGACACAGAACAAATGTGCAAGCGTCACACAGTCAGTCACTTGAGGCAGGCACTGAACGCGGGTCTCTGGCGCTGTGAGGCAGCAGTGCTAACCACTGTGCCACCGTGCCGCCCAACGAATGATAGCTTTGTGACAAATGTCTACATGTGGTCATTA
>NW_025200988.1:4275-6926 GCF_004010195.1 Chiloscyllium plagiosum | reverse complement strand
TTATTCAGGATAGAATTGTTAGTCACATGGAATTCAACAGCTTGAATAGAAAGAACGGATTTACAAAATATAATTCGTGCATAACAAAGTTTCTGAAGGTTTTGAAAGTAATCACAGAAAGGTTTGATGGAGGTAACAGTGTTGATTAGTTGGTCACCAGAAACAATGGTTTTGCGTAGCTCTTTGTCACACATTTAATTGGGAATGTGCAGTGTATTTGATGCTAATGGACTAAAATCTCTGGGGAAATATATCATTTGGAGCCTCACAGTTGCCCTGTTTGTTTATTCAGTCAAAGCCTTGATTCGATGGGATTCTCCATTGCACTGATGAGCTGCTCTCTAAATTTGGACTGAGTTGCTCCATACAAACGAGTGTTTGCACTGCAAATTAAATTGCGCAGCATAAATCTGACCCTTTGCAATACGAATCTGTTTTTTTTATGATTCCTTGTATTTGATCCTGTAATGCTATAATACAAGAAGTATATATGCATGCACTATCCACAAAAGAATGACGCTGCTGTACATGCTGGAGATTAAAATCATAGACCTCCTCCTGCTCTCCATTTCTGCGGTCGTTGTAATAATCTTTGATGCTCTGGCATCTCAGTCTCTTATGGATGTGGCTACTCACTAACGTGTGTCACAAGGTCAGAGTTTTCTGCAAAAAAAAACGGATAGGAGGAATGGACTTAAGACCATTTAAAAGTAATTAAATAACATCCAAACAGAATCAGTATAATTGCTTGGCTTTACATAACAGAACCATGAAGGATTGATTCATACCTCTCCAGGTTCCTGTATAAAGTAGTGAGGCAACAACTGTTGTTCTCTCAGTGCAGGATTTTTCCCCTTTGACACTGCCAACAAATGGCTACAAATCGATCAAATGTAAAATTATCGGTGAACGAGAATGAATGTTCCGTTGCTGCACAACGCAAGGTATGGTTAACACTGCACACAGGGGTAATAAAAAAAAAGATGATAGGCAAAAATAATAAGTGATCCGCCACAGTATGACTACTGTGGTGACAAATACTTCATCTGCTATTGCTAGAGGTAGCACATAACGAGTGGCACAATCGGAAGGCCAATTATTTCATGGGACAGGATCAATACAGCCACTAAATATACTGTAAGTGAAACAGCACAACAAGAAACGTGTGGTAACACTTTCAGCATGATAATGGTTCACCACTGTCACTTGGCTTTGGCTGATCAGAACTTACACATTCCAAAATCTCTGATGCAGGAGAAAGTTCAGAAAGAATCAGGAATTAACAAAATAAAATGAAACATTTGCAATTTTCTTATGTGGAAGCCCCAGATGGTGAAAACTGGCTGATACGTCTCTGATGATATAGTCTTTTAAAATTGATCACCTGAGGGTAGCTTTCTCAAAATAGACAGAGCTGGTGCATTGACATAGAGTCATAGAGTCATAGGGTCATCGAGATGTACCGCACAGAAACAGACCCTTCGGTCCAATTCGTTCATGCCGACAAGATATCCCAACACCATCTAATATCACTTAGCAGCACCTGGTCCAAACACTCCCTCCAAACCCTTCCTATTTATATATCTGTCCAGGTGCCTTTCAAATATTGCAATTGTACTAGCCTCCACCACGTTTACTGGAAGCACATTCCACACACGTACCACCCTCTGCATGAAAACGTTGCCACTTAGGTCTCTTTTATACCTTTTTCCTTTCAGCCTAAACCTATGCCCTCTCGTCCTGGACTCCCCCAGCCCAGGGAACAGACTTTGTCTATTTATCCTAACCATACCCCTCATGATTTTATAAAGCTCTTTAATGTCACCCCTCAGCCTCCGACGCTCCTGGAAAAAAAAAACACTAGATTATTCAACCTCTCCTTATAACTCAAATCCTCTAAACCTGGCAACAGCCTTGTAAATCTTTTCTGAACCTTTCCAAGTTTCACAACATCCTTCCGATCGGAAGGAGAGAAGAGTTACACGCAATATTCCAACAGGGGACTAACCAATGTCCGGTACAGCCGAAACATGATCTCCCAACTCCTGTACTCAATACTCTGACCAATGAATGAAAGTATATAAAACGCCTTCTTCACTATCCTATCTACCTTCGACTACACTTTCAAGGAGCTATGTACATGCACTCAAAGCTCTCTTTGTTCAGCAACACTCCCTAGGACCTTACCATTAAGTGTATAAATCCTGCTAATATTTGCATTCCCAAAATGCAGCATCTACTAAATGAATAATTGCGTTGCAGCTCCAAGTTCACGAGGAATTAAGTCGCTCCTGTTCTGGGACATTCTTGATAGAATGAGGCAGTGCTTATGTTGTGAGAGCCTGTAGAATGGAAAGATCTACTTACACTATTTCGTTGATCATTATACTGAGTTGATATAAGCGATACAATAGTTGTAGTTTGTTCTTACTTATCCCGGGTCAGTTACATCAAAAGAATGAGAGAGAGGGCGTCCGTTGAAGAATGGATTGATAGCTGATACAAAACATGGTTTGGTGAAGTGGGTTTTAAATGTATGCAAACACCTTGACAGAATCTGGGGAATTCCATTCTGCAAGGAATCGCGACGAGTATATTGTCCTTTACAATTCCCATAAACAGTGAATTTTAAGAGCAGAAGCACATTTTCA
>NW_025200988.1:0-3494 GCF_004010195.1 Chiloscyllium plagiosum | reverse complement strand
TAATAATTTCACTTATTTCACCCTAATTTTCAAATATGTGTCATTCGGTTCAAGATGCTTTTGTGAGTATAAACGTCCTCAACACTTTTATTCTTTGAAACTCCCCTCAGGATAATATATGCTTAAAGTAAGACTCCTTAATGGCATAGACCTTTTGGCCAGGTCGCATCTTACTACAGCAAGTAGAAAGTTAGCGTGCAAGACGTTCCTGAAACAGACAACAGCTCCCCCACCCCCACCCTCCGGTCCCAATTCAGGTGTTAGTCTGAAAAAAACATATTGACCTGTCTTCAGTATGCTTATTCGTTCCCTGAATAAGTTGAACAGTATGAGTACAGTATTCTCGATGCAGCTTCAGTAATACCATCAACAACTGTATATTTTGGTATAATTTCAATACATGATGCGTCACAACTAATTGGATACAACTTTGGAAATCAAGCTATCCTAATCCCAGAGTCATTATATGATTTATAGATATTAAAGCATACAAAAAGTTCCCGAAATTCCCTTACTTTCAAACTCAGGTTGTTACAAATTATCAACCAGCTTTCTCTTGTGACTGGGAATCATTTATTTTACGGGTGGGTGCTCTGGACGGCAGAATGTCTGTTGCCCGACAGCTCCGCAGGGGCACATGTTCAATTAAGCGAGACTGTCAGTGGCATTTACATGTTTTTGCATCGGCGTCCGCTGGGTGTCTGGTCCCCTTGCACATTAAAATGATATGCAGATCCGGTGGATTGGTCACTCTAAATTGCCCCTCAATGTCCAGGGTTGTGCAGATGCATTTTGCCATTGAGATGGGCGGGATACACTTTGGAGGTTCATTCTTGATAGACAGAGTAACTGTACAGTCGCGATCCGATGAATTGAACAATAGCTACACGTCGGCAAATATAAATAGTCGACAATTAAGATAATGAATTGGCACCATAGCCACTTTGAAGCTTATATTTTCTCCACAGCCAAACATATAGTCGAGAAATATGTTGCGAGAGGAAATGCAGTTCAGTTGTTTCTGATCTTCCATTCTGCTTTTGAGGACGTCTTTATGGTTCTTCTGCTGGAAAAGAATGTTGTTTCAGTCGTCTTTTCGTAAATGCTTCCACTGCCTGGGAAGAGAAACGCTGCATCAATCATAAAAGTTCCTGCCTCTGTCAGTGAAAAATGCAAGTTTACAACAATTTTCGAACTTGTTTTTTTCCGATTTCCAATTACTTCTGACAATAGTAAATAACAAAGGTTTTTTTTTCCAAGCTAAAGATGAACTGAATACTTCTGTCACATTGTGACCTCTTTCTACCTCAATCCCGTGAGAACCGTTGGGAACCAAAGACAACGCTGTTGGAAGGCAAGAAAATCTCAATAATCTATAACTGGTCACTAGTCCAGATGCCAATGAACATGTTTGCTGACATTGAAAGCTGGAGATGCACACCCCCTCATCCAAATAGTCTGCAACTCAAACTTCGAGTATTACTTTCTCGAACTATTGTCCATGCATTTCCCGCAGGGGATGCTCTGTTTTTTTTTACTTATAAAGTGTAACATTTCTAGCACTGCGTTTTAAGATAGCCATTTATCTTTCACACACAGTTTCCAAACTTGCGAAAAATACAACCAGACACGATCTATGCACTAATATTCTAGCATCATTCCCGAATTCCATGCTGTACGTCGATGTTAACCTTTAGCGATTAAAGTGACACAGCTGGAGACAGGACCTTTGGCCCAAACTGATCCATGCCAACCAAAATGTCAATCCTCTCCAACTTATTTTCCAGCATTCGGCCCATATTTTTTTGAAGCTTTCCTATCCAAATGTTTGCCAAATGTCATTTACAAGTTGTTAATATACCCGCCTCAATTTTTTTTGGTGAAAGCTCAATATACAGGCATACCACTCTCTGTTAATAAAAATAGTTGCCCCTCGAGTTATTTTCTTTCTCCTCTAACAAAAACTGATACCTTCTAGTCCTCGATTCCCCAACCTTAGGTGAAAAGAAAGACTGAGTGCATTCAACTTATCCATGTCTCTCATGAGCTTATACACGTGAAAACGATCTGCCTTCAGTCTTCTATGCTAGAAACAAAGAGACCTAGCTTTTCCACCCTGTAGATGTAACTCAGACCATTGAGTCCAGGCAACATCATTGTAAGATTCCTGTGCAATATTTCCAATTTAATATAATGTTTTCTGTAATAAGGTGACCAAAACTCAATGCAATCCTTCGAATGCGGACTCACCAACGTCCTGTGTAACTGCAACGTAAATTTCCAAATTCTGTTTTGAATGCCCTGACTGAAGAATTATTGGTCTGATAATCTCTTCATTTGTATGAATTATTAACAGTTCAGAACATAATTCCTGTAACAACTTCGATCTTGCAACATTGAAAGAAAAACACAATTAAATCTCGACATTTGCTCATTTTACCCAGCCAATTATCATCGACTACAATGTGTGAGCACTCACAACGTCAGTGTTTAATTTAGCAATAATTGTGATGTCATGCATGTGCTTATCAAACGCATTCTGGAAATCAATGTCCACTTGAGCCACTTGGTCACTATGACCACCGAAATTATCACCATCGCAATGAACTCAAATTGATTTGTCAAACATATATTGCACGTGAGAAAATACAGTCGGCTGCTGTCGAGCCAACGGCATTGTTATGTCCCACGTCCTCTCTGACTTTTCAAATGAATGAGTAGCATTTACTTTCTCCTCATAAATTGGTTCCGTCCCTGACGAAATGCATTTTGGAAAATAGAAAACAAAACAACACAAATCTCACACGCCATTTTGGAAATGCATTTTGGAAAATAGAAAACAAAACAACACAAATCTCACACGCCATTTGAACAGGTATTTAAGACATTTCTCAATTCTTCAATGCCTTAATTTCCTGTTTCACGGTTTTTTCTTCGATTGATTATCTATCCCTAACAGGAAAGATTGATCCAAACTATCAATTCAATTCACCTGCCTTTTCCATATTTTCTGTTTTTAACTCTCGAGTCTCACTCCAGGATGGGCCAAAACTCACCTTTTCTTCCTTGATCATTTTTTGAATAGAATCTCTTATTATCTGTTTATATACGATTGATTATTTGCACTTCTATAGTCACGTTTCTTTGTTTTGGCGTGTTCTTTTAATGTTTTGTCCAATCCTCGAAACACCGGTCAGGTTTTGCACAATTGCATGAACTTTCCTTTATTTTCCTCATTATTTAACTAAGCCATTTAATTGTGGATAATTGTCCCATCACTTGGGCTTTTATTATTCGGTGGAGTTAATAATTCAGATTGGTCATTGTCGAGACCTTCAGCAGGCCGGTATTGATAGGAACTGTACTTTAGAATGCTGCAGAGTGCATGAAATGGCGCACGTTGAAGCAAACGTAAATTAAGAAGCAACAGTATTGCAATGCAGTAGTAGGATTCCAATTCCCGGTCGCCTAGCTTAACATTGTAGTTATTCTGT
>NW_025200987.1:0-6925 GCF_004010195.1 Chiloscyllium plagiosum | reverse complement strand
AGCAGGTGATAAACAATTGCGCGACTGGAGCCGCAGACAGCAAGCTGGTCACATGTCGGACTCATACCTTAGGAACTTTAACTCAACTGCTCTACTGTTGCTGCGGTTCTGAATTTAAAGCTAACGCAGACCAGGTGAAACTGAGATGGAACTGTGATTATTGAAGCATCAAGTTCAGCAAAGGGACAAATAAAAATATACAAAATAGACTTCATTGAAAAATGGGTTTCCGTTGGTTCCTGCTTTGTTTACAGACAATGTTACATTGCCGCTGTTGCCAGGCCTTTCCTTCGATCGGCTTCCATTTGAATCAATAAAACTTCCCAACTTTCTTCTGAAAGTTCATACTGGTAACATGAAACATACTGCATTTAGCAATAATCTTCACCCTTACAACATCCATGAACACGTTGCACTTTTCCCATGAATACTGAAGATGTAAGAATGTGATGCAAGAATAAATTCAATTCCAGTTTAAATTATAAAGTAGGAAGAATGCACAGTAAGACTCAGAATGTCAGAAATTCATGTACGTCTCCGTGCCCAGAGCTGCAGCAAAACAGAGTGGTAATCTATCCCTGAATCCCCACGCTTGCTTGCTCCATGTGTCCAGTTGGAAACCTGTGTGAAGGAGCATGCAGTCTGACAGAACGCCTGGGAGAATCCTCGACTGTCTAATTTGAAGCTGCAATAGGAGCTTTCCATTCTGGCAGTGGGAGCGGTGAGGTAAATGGGAGGACCTTGATACTCCGTGGTGTAGATTCACATTTCAACATGATATTGTTGCAAACCCTCTGTCAAAAACAACACTGACAGAGAGGAACAGGAGGACGTTATTCCAAACACAGGTCCTACCCTGCCATTTGTCATTGTCATGACTGACCATATACATCAATATCTTTCCCTCGTCCATCCACAACAGCCTGTCGCCCAAAGGGAAAAAGACATTTAAGCGATCGATAATGCCTGTGCAACTATTGGAGGGGAATGCGTTTAGAAACATTGGGTTTCTGCACCAAGTTTGTAGGTTTCGTGGGTTAGCAGTTGATTCTAATTTGATCATGCTTCAAATTATATGATTCCTTCAAGACTCACCAACAAGTGGGTAAGGAATTTTCTGTGGTAAAAGGCAATTTCGAGAACCCAGGACGACGGGAATTAACGATGAATCAGCAGAATAATAATTGATTCAGCTGAAATCTGAACTCCAGTTCTGGTGGAACTCAAAACAACAAACTTTGTATAGCAATGTTAACAATGCTGTAGAAATCTAACGCGCTTTTCATTTCACCACCGAGCCGCGCTAGCCACAATTTTACTATACCAAAACTTGTGGTTGTCGTGGCGAAAATGTAATAAATCTCCAGGAGATGCGGGGAGTTCTTCAAGGAGTAGATCTTTTATTTGCAGTCAAAAACCGTGACAATCAGAAAGCAAACTCTTGAACGACCCCGTAACTCAGGATCCGTGGCTCTTTATACCCTTTCTTTAATTATATTTTTGTTAGCTTACCAGGATGCCCAACTGTGTTTGTCAGAATTATTTCACTCCAGGTATACAATAAACCAATATCGCTCTACTTCTGCCAATAGGGTTTTTCAATTGTCACGATTATCTATTTTACTGCCACCTCTGCTGCAATGATCTTACAGCCCAGACTAACCTGTCATGATTAGATTTTTAGCTACCCCATCTACCACAATATTTTCCTGTCCTAAGCTGATTATATATTTAATGTATTTTTTTCTGCTACAAGGGTTTCAAGCAGGCTGACGCTACTAACTATCAATTAAATACTTAAAGTCAAGTCCTAAATATTTATTGTCACGACTTGTCCCAACCTGCAATGATCATATTTAGCTGGCAAGGCTGACGGTATTAATTGCTATTATCTCAGCCTGTCACAGTAACCGTTCAGCCCCAGTCTGACTCTGATAATTGGTGGAGGAGCTTTCCACTCTGCTTATCCCATCCAGCCGCAATGGCCCCATCCTGCCACAGTGACCTTTTGACTCGTGTAGCATTCCACAGACCCCTTGAAACAGATCGACAGTAGTATCCATGCTTTTACCCTTCCCATGCTTTCATGCTCTGTATTTTCCATACGGTGTTCGGATCTTTGATCAGATATCTGTTTGTCTTCGCCCCACTTTCCAGTATCTGGTCCTTATCCATGTGTGCTCTAGCTTCTCAAGTATTCAGCTAAATACTCCAGAAGTGTTTTGATGACTCATAACTTTACCACACGTTCAAACAGTGAGTTCCAATTATACAACACTCTCAGAATGAAAATGTTCTTCCTAAATCTCCTCTGATTATCCTCCCCCTTGTGTTTAACATAGATCTATGGTTGTAAACACTTCCCATAAGAAATTTATTCATATAACACGTATCTGCCCCCTTACTGCACACCTTCATCGCTTCCTCACTCACTCTTCACCGCTCTCCGATAAAGAGCCTGAGCTAAGCTAATTTATCTTCGCCATGACGAGATTGTCGTGCTGGAAACGTACAGCCGGTCAGGCAGCATCTGAGGAGCAGGAGAACCGACCCTTCTGGCATAAGCCTTTCATCAGGAATGAGACGTGTAGGTGGGGGTGGAGAGATAAAAGGGCGGCAGTTGGGGTTGGGTGGAAGGTAGCTGGGAAAGCGATAATTGGATGGAGGCGGGGGAGAAACTGATAAGTCAGAGGGGGAAAAGATCCGGAGGATGGTGCCAAGTTGGATGCTTCGGACTGAGATAACGTGGGGGAAGGGGAATTGAGGAAGATGTTGATCATGGATCAGATGTTATTGATTAAATAATCGATTAAATATCCACATTTATCCCCTATGGTTGCAGCGTCCCAAGGCAAAATATGAGGCGATCCTCTTCCAGGCAGCTGGTGGTAACGGTTTGGCGGTGGCTTATGCCCGAAACGTAGATTGTCCTGTTCTGCAAACCACATTTCAGGGGAGATGTGAAATACCAAAGACTAAAAAAGGATAAAAACTAAAAGAATCAGAGTTAATGGAATTAGACACAATGCAGACAGAAATCATTTGGCCAACTGAGTCTGCTCTGTGCCACTGAAGAGATGCATATTCCCCCACCGGATCTTTCTAACCCCGCATTATTGATCCACCTACAAAAATAGAAATGAGTTCAAAAGCTCAGCGGGTCAGGTAGCATCGGTGAAGAGAAATCAGAGTTAACATTGCGAATCAAAAACTGTTTCAAGAAATGATCTGTTGACCCCAAATGGTCGTTCTGTTTTCCCTGAGCTGCAATTCCAACTTTTGTCTTTGATTTTGTCTTTGATTATACCGTCCATTCAGGTTTTGTTTGCCATCTACCTGAAGTGCACACCTTTGGACAGTGAGAAGGAATCGGAGCAGCCAGAGGAAACCCACACGGAAGAGAGAGAAAAGGAGCATGCAAATTCCACACAGTCAGTCACATACGTCTAGATCGAATGCGGGTTTCTGGCCTCTTAGCCTTCTCAACCTGCAAGCGCCCGTCCCGGATACGAATTGAACTCAATCTCACGCAGTGACAGTCAGTGGCATTGCCCTGGAGTTCGTTGCAAAAGAAGCCTATGTATCAGTACTGGAAATCAATAATCGATTAAATATCCGTACTTTTGTTTTTAATCACTTGACCGACACATCTGAATACTTCTGCAAGTTATGAGGATTTTTGCCTCTCCAACTTTTGCATGCACTGAGTTCCAGATTTCAACCACCCGCCGTTTCAAAACGTTTGTCTGCGCATTCACTCAAATATTTCCTCCTCTGTTCTTAAATCTATTACCCCGTGAGTGATCTCTTTATTATAGGGATACGCTAGTTTCAGTCTACGCCATCCATATCCCTGATTATTTTGCATATCTCAATCATGTCTGCTCTCGATCTCTTCTGCTCTAAGTCTATCCAGTTTATCCAGTCTCTCTTCATAACAGAAACTCTTCTACCCAGACAATGTCCTGGCAAATCATCCTGTATCATTTCCAGTGCAAATGTGATTGCAGAACTGCACACAATAGTCCAGATAGAGCCGAATGAGCAAGTGAAATAAATGATGTGGAAGACTGCAGAAAGAGGTTCTTTTTGAAAAAAAGTTTATTTTCCTTAGTGCTGTCCTGTGTAGTTTTTCTGAGACTGAAGTTCCAATAACATCTGATCCATGTCATTAAAAGCTGCTACTTGACCATTGATCTCAAAACCACCGTATCGAAATGGCTTGACTAGTCTGAAGGTCGCAATGGTATGATTGCGGCACGTTCACCCAGCAACAGTGAGCGCAGCAGCACAGACTGAACAGGGGTCAATGTGAAAATGATTGTAAGGGAAATGGGAGGCGGAACGTAACGGAGGTCAGTGATTGTGGGAGGGAGAGAAGTCACCAAGAATCTGAATTCTGATGAAAAAAAATCATAATACCAGAGAACATTTTCATGTAAAATCAATTAATTCATTTCTGTGTTTCGTTGGCATGTACCAAAAGGAGTTAAAAAGGGAGAACGTTACATGCCGTAACTCGGATTCAAACCAGGTTACTGCAGCCACAACGCACAACACTGAACATTATACGATCCTTTAGCCATGCAGAGATGCGTGTTTGAAAAGAGCAGTAACTACAGTGACATAGGACATGTTAGGAAGAATGCAGAGACACAACAGGACTATTTGGCGAGCAATAATGGACATGTGGGATCTCAGAATTGGCTGTATATTCAAATTGGATGTTTCAAGAGGCTGAGGAAGTTCCATCGAGAACTGCATGTTGAAAACTGATGGTGATAGGCTTTTACAAAACATCAAATTCTCAAGGGATACTGCAGGATATAGTTGAAATGTATGTTTCAACAGCAGTGACGTTTCACATTTGTTGCCTCACGAGCTTCCCCACACAAGGAAGTACACATTTCTGCAGTGGATCACATAATCCCAGTTCCTCCACCCAGAATCAGTGGTGCAGTTGCAAAGATCAATCTGGAAATTGGGATGGAAATGAGCACGTGAAGCTACTCTGTCGCACCAGTGATGCGATCGGTGAGCACATTGTCCTTCTGTGATGGTACAGAGGCGCATGAAATTCCGAGGCTGGGAGTTCTCCTGGTCAAAGGCGGGGAGGACGGGCATATTTGTTTCTGGTTATTAGATTATTAAGACACAACAGCAGAATTAACCCGCACTGCAGATTGGCTCAATGGAAGCGTGCTTCAGCCTTAAGCGAGAGCTCGATGTATTGCAAGCATTCAGTGCATTTTTCCTGAACAATGCACTGTTTTGTTATTTTGACAGTAAGAACTATTTTTATCACATCATCCTCTTACTCCCAGCAAACACTCCAGTACAGCGTACATCAGTTTCAGTCTGACACAGCCACGTGTCATAGTCTCACTCTCTCTGAGATGATTGGATTGGCAATGTCATTCCCTGAGATTGGACAACGTAGCATCGAGATGGTAGTGTAGTGATAAAAAAAGAACAAAGAACATAGAATATTTACAGCCCAGGAACAGGACTTTGGATCTCCACGCCTGGGCTGAACCAAATCAACTGTCTAAAACTATCACCCAATTCCTCAGCATCCAATTCCATCTGCTCCCCACTTACTCACGCATCTATCAAGGCACACCTTGAATGGAACGTCCGTGCCCGCCTCTACTACCTCTGCTAACAACGCGTTCCAGGCACCTACCACCCTCTGTGCAAAATACTTTCTACATCTATACTCCTTAAACGTTTCACCTCTCAACTTGAATGCGTGACCTCTCATTACTGAATCCCTCACCTGGGGAAAAAGCATATCTCTATACACCCTTCAAAATTTTGTAGACCTCAATCAGGACCCCTCAATCTCGTTTTATTCTACTGAAAACAATCATAAACTTTTTAACCTCTCTTCACAGAAAGCATCTTCCAGACCAGCAACATCCTCGTAAACCTTCACTGCACCCTCTCCTAAACGTCCACTTCCTTTTGGTAACTTGACGACCAGAACTGTGCACAGTATTCTAAACGCGGCCGAACAAAAATCTTGTACAATTGTAGCATGACCTGCCAGCTCTTACACTCAAAGCCCGATCCTATGACGACAAGCATGCCGCATGCTTTCTTGACCGCTCTATCCAACTGTACCGCCATCGTCATGGTACAAAGGACCTAAACTCCCAGATCGCTCTGCTCATCAAATTTCTCCAAGGCTGTTCCGTTGACAGTGTAGTTGGTTCGAGAATTAGGCTTCCCAAAATACATCACTTCACATTTGCCTCGATTGAACTCTGTCTGTCATTTCTCCGCTCAACTCTCCTGTCTATATATATTCTTCTTCATTCTTTAACTGGCCCCTATGCTTTCTGCTACTCACCGATCTTCGTGACAAATGCAAATGTCGTGGCGATATACTGGGCTAGCAACCCTTGGAGACTGGAACATGGTAGATGCTGATATTTACATCGATGAATAAAATCTGGAATATTAACCACGATCAGAGGAACAGAGGCAAAAAGTTTTAATTTGCTGAAAACCCATTCATTCTTGTCCCTTTGAAAGGGGAATTTGCTGTCCTTAACGAGACCTGCCAACATATGACTCCAGACTCACAACAGTGCGGTTCACCCATAGAATCCCTCTGACTCGGTTCAAGGTGAATTAAGAATAAACAACAAATAATATTCAGACCATGATGACAAACTCCGTGCAAGAATAAAGAATAATTTAAAAATTACATGGATGACGGGGAAAATTGGGAGTCATCGCTGCGTGGACTCAAATTCAACTGATTGTCCAAGCTAAATAGACACATGGATACACACACCGCCAAGAAGTCAGGTCCATAGGGGGACTTCAGGAAAGGATTCAATTACACGCTGAGGTGTAAACCTACGTGCCCAGGCACAATGTAGACAGGTCATTCACCACTCCCATATGTGAGAAG
>NW_025200986.1:0-6922 GCF_004010195.1 Chiloscyllium plagiosum | reverse complement strand
CACTGCTACCACACAGCGCCAGAGACCCAGGTTGAATTCCCGCCTCCGGCGACTGACTGTGTGGAGTTTGCACGTTCTCCCCGTGTTTGCGACGGTTTCCTCCCACAGTCCAAATTTGTGCCGGTCAGGGGAATTGAGCATGCTAAATTGCCCGTAGTGTTCGGTAAGGGGTATAGGTGGGCCACGTTTCGGCGGGTCGGTGTGGACTTGTTGGGCCGGAGGGACTGTTTCCACACTGTAGAGTTATCTAATCAAATCAAGAGAGGGGGAGAGAGTTGCTTGGTTGTCGACGTGTTCAATGTGGTGGAACCTTGGTTCTTAAGTGAGCAAAGAGAGAGAGCAGAAATGGGAAGAGTGACAATTTGCGACTTAGTCAGCAATGTCAATATTAGCAGAATGGAAATTAAAAGACAAGACAGTGATATCTACAAATATGTCAAAGGTCTCCCAAATTCTGATGAGAATGATGTTGAAACCTTCTTTACTTCATTTGACAAAGAAATGGTGAGATGGATGAAATTGTCCAAGGATTTTTAGGTAATGCTAGTTCATGCTAAACTGACAGACAATGCTAGTAAGGTATTTGCTGCACTTCCGATGAAGGGTCGAGAGATTATGAAGAGGTTTCACAGATTATTTTGAGTGCTTATGAATTGGTGCCAGAAGCATGTAGACAGTGGTTCAGAAACACAAAGAAGGAACCAGGTCAGATTTACGTTAATTTCGAAATGATTAACCAAATTAATATTGATCGATGTGTGTGTGTGTGCTTTGAAAATAGGACATATGAGGCTTCAAGAGAGATTATTCTACAGTAGAAGTTTAACAACTCACTTCCAGAGAATGTAAGAGCAGGAACAGAAAAGCTCAGGGATTGTGAAGGGCAGCAGAATTAGCAGATGAGTACATGTTGGTGTTTACGATAAGCTTCCAGGCAGAATCTCCTCCAGGAAGGGGTATATGCTAGATGGAGAGATCCTTCACTAGGAAACAAAGAGTAGAGAGCACTGGTAAGAACTTACCACATGTAAAATGAGCCCAAGAGAGTGGACAGGAGGTAAAATAACTCAGGTGTTTTCAATGTAATGCAGTGGGTCACGGAAATTTACAGTGTTGATGGTTTCAGAAGGGCACTGTGAAAATTTTTTTTTCACTGCCATTAGGCACGTAAAGACATATTGCTGGTTGTTAAAGAAAGGCACAGTGGGAAAATATGTGGAAAAATAAGCGAAGCCAGTGGCATTAGTAAAGATAGCAGAGGGCAACGCAAGAACAGCTGAGGAGCTGCAGGAGAGTGCACAGCCTCGGCAGAGGCTGGGTATGGAGTTCGTGTCTGACTTCTACAAAGAATCCGTTTCTGTGGTTAATGCTTACTCCTAATGAACGGGGGAGAAGGACAAAAAGTTTTAATTTTGAGTGATACAGGATCTAACCATTCGCTGATAGGAAGGGATGAGAGAATGCGAACTCTTTCTGATCAATTACCTCAGAGTGTGGACATTTGTGGGATAGATGGACACATAAGTAGCCTTTCCCTGTGTAGATAATGTTGGAGTGACAACTTAAGACTGGGGGAGTTACAGTGGGAATGATTAACAGAATGTCAGTGCCAGGAAGTCAGTTTGTTCTTGGGTATGATTTGGCAGATTTCAAGGTGGCAGTGACGCCCTTTGTTGTGGAGAAGACCGAGGAAGATCAAGAAACTGAGGAATCAAAACAAAAATATCCTGGTAATTTCCCAGGATTCGTGCGAACGAGATCCCACTACCATAAGTTACAGCACAAAGTGAAAAGTTAAGATAAAGATGACAGAGTTGAGGTTCAGTTAGCGAAAACTGTTTTATGTACTGGTGCAGGAAAAAAGCTGAACAGGCAGAGGGCTAAAAAGAAGTATTTAGTCCTGAAAGGTGAAGAGACTTGTAACAACAAGACAAGACGGTTAAAGAAATATATATGTAGCTTCCTACCCTGAAAAGGAGGCATTGTAAATTCCGGAGGGTTATTTTGCCAAAGTTGGAATCCTAAGGCCAAGAAATGTCGACCAAGGCATGTTAGTGCAGACGAGAAATAGGCCGACGTGCACCAGATTATGCTGTCGGTATAATACAAACAGGAGAGTTATGGGTAGCATATGCTCTACTAGTTAGAGGTCAGCTAGGGGTATGGAAGCATCTGGCTAAGGTGCAAAAACGTTTTTTTTGTCCTGGAATGCACAGAGATGTGGTTAACTTTTGCCGTAGGTGTCATAAATTCCAAATGGTAGATAAGCCACAGGCGATTACTTCACAGGCACTGTCAACCGATTTGCCGAAGAAGAACACAACGCTTCGGTAGACAGAACCATGTCAGGAGGATATCAATATTAACCACAAATCAGCATTAGCTACTCCGAACTTGTCAAAACGTTTTAAGTCGTCATCGATGTTCGTGACATTGGACTTGGAACTGTACTTGTCAAGGAAGATGAGGATGAGATTTTTGAGCTGCTAGTTGGTGACTTTTCGAAGACGTGCAACATCCGCCGGAGAAAATACTCCACGATCGAAAAAGAACTATTGGGTTTGGTACTGGCCTTACAACATCTTAATGTGTATGCCATGAACAACGTGTTGGAGGCGGTTGTACACATGAATCAGAATCTGCTTACATTCTTCAAATGCTTGGCAGATAGCAATGTGAGACTATTTCAGTGGAGACTTATGATACAAGTTTCTGACTTAAAAATCATACATGTTATGGGTGGAAAGAATATACACGCAGACACCTTTTCGTGGACATTGCTAAGAGAGTTTGGATGAGATTTGTCTTTATTTAATGTTTCATACATTATATATGCATACACAACACACACACACATACAGATGCATGGGAAGAGGTTAAGGTGAACTTGTATTAGAGTTATCTGTATGTTATGGTATAAAACAGTAGAGAAAAATGAGCAAACTTTTCATTATGATGTCATTTCTCTCTTAGGTGGGAGGTGTTATTAGGATGTGGGTGTACTATACCTTGAAGAGACTAAAAGCTAGCAGTGATAGCACCAAGTGTTCTCAAGAAAACACAATGTAACGCGCTCCAGCTACTGGTCTACTGGTTGCCTGAAAACGACAAACCGATTCCAATTAAGCCAAAACGTTTATGTTACATACAGAAAATCATCAAATTCCATTCATGCTTGAACTGAGAATGTTGACAATCTTAAACGCCAATTATACAATTTGATGCTTTGGGGTATAAGACCTGGGAGAAATGAATAGTTAGGAGGAAAACTGCCACCCGACCAACAGATTAGATTAGATTACTTTACAGTGTGGAAACAGGCCCTTCGGCCCAACAAGTCCACACTGACCCACCGAAGCGCAACCCACCCTTACCTAACACTACGGACAATTTAACATGGCCAATTCACCTGACCTGCACATCTTTGGACTGTGGGAGGAAACTGGAGCACCCGGAGGAAACCCACGCAGACACGGGGAGAATGTGCAAACTCCACACAGTCAGTCGCCTGAGGCGGGAATTGAACCCGGGTCTCTGGCGCTACGAGGCAGCAGTGCTAACCACTGTGCCACCGTGCCGCCCACAATGCTAGTCAGAACTCTCTGACAGGTACCTGTCTAGAGAAGGAGTTTGCACACAGAAAACCCTCAACACTGACCAGGAGAGAAATGTACCAAAGAAGATAAAGAGGAAATTCGATTGCTGACTGATATTAAGATTTTGATTTTTCTGTACATCTTAGTTGGGAGTTTTATCAGACTGGCACTATGAAATGGAAGGTAAACGATATGTTAGTGCGGGGAGTTGTAAATAGTTGTTCGTTGAGTATGTTTTTTTTTACATTACGAAATAAAGTAGCTAAGTTTGACTTTAACTACTTCTGAGTTTTCGAATTTTCGCAGATTACTGCATGAGATAAATCTTTTTTTTGTGGCCAGTTTTAACGTAAGCAGGAACATTTACCCCGTGTAATAACAAACCACCGACACTTTCCAATGAATTACATAACGAACTCATCCTCAACTGCTGAATCATGAAGAGAAAAGTAAACAGCATAACAGCATAAAACGGCAGAAGACGAGCAGAAGTGCGACTTTCAGCTCATTGAGACCGATATGCCATTCAATAATTTTTACGTTTCTAAAAATGTTTCTCCTGCCTTTATTAGTGACGAACTTATCGATGCTAGTGATTGTATCTCTGTGTGTCTGTATGTGTGCTTGTCCAAGTGGTTTGGTGTGTCTACATCTGTCTGTCTCCGTATCAGTCTGTGTGTTTTTAATCTGTGTTTGTGACGATTTGTATGTGACTGTAGATATCTCTGTGTGCCTCGAGGTGTGTGTGTGAGCATATTGATGTGTTTACTGATGTTTCTGTGATTTCTGTGTCTGTATATCTGTGCAGTGAGGTATCTTTTTTTGGGATTGAGAGAACAGATGTCAAAACTGACAGTGAGTTTGAAGTGAGAATTGTCCTTCACTGGACATTTTACCTTACTCGCTTGATGGGACGTGAATGTTTCAGAATCTCTGCACTAATCGTCCCAGTCTCTCCAGCTCGTGCCAGCGTCCTCGTTGTATGGCAGAGAACGGTAGGGAGGGAACGTATATTGGGCACTCCACCACCCGGCTTGGAGCTTCCTGTCCCATAACAGGCTGGTTCTCCTGGAGAAAAGGAGGGAGAAAGTTAGGGTGGGAGTTGGTGACTCTGATTTTAATGTTGGTGCAGGACTTGGTGTGGTTAATTCAATCCACTGTGTTAAATCTATGCAGTGTTATTAGGGTGGGGATACAGTCGAGGCGAGAATAAGATTGAGGGAAGAAACATGTTGCATTGAGTAATAGTAGGTTTGAGCGTGGAACAGTATGAAGTTTTAAGTCGTCATCGATGTTCGTGACATTGGACTTGGAACTGTACTTGTCAAGGAAGATGAGGATGAGATTTTTGAGCTGCTAGTTGGTGACTTTTCGAAGACGTGCAACATCCGCCGCAGAAAATACTCCACGTTCGAAAAAGAACTATTGGGTTTGGTACTGGCCTTACAACATCTTAATGTGTATGCCACGAACAACGTGTTGGAGGCGGTTGTACACATGGATCACAATCTGCTGACATTCTTCAAATGCTTGGCAGATAGCAATGTGAGACTATTTCAGTGGAGACTTATGTTACAAGTTTCTGACTTAAAAATCATACATGTTGTGGGTGGAAAGAATATACACGCTGACACCTTTTCGTGGACATTGCTAAGAGAGTTTGGATGAGATTTGTCTTTATTTAATGTTTCATACATTATATATGCATACACAACACACACACACACACACACAAACACACACATACAGATGCATGGGAAGAGGTTAAGGTGAACTTGTATTAGAGTTATCTGTATGTTAGGGTATAAAACAGTAGAGAAAAATGAGCAAACTTTTCATTTTGATGTCATTTCTCTCTTAAGTGGGGGGTGTTATTAGGATGTGGGTGTACTATACCTTGAAGAGACTAAAAGCTAGCAGTTATAGCACCAAGTGTTCTCAAGAAAACACAATGTTACGCGCTCCAGCTACTGGTCTACTGGTTGCCTGAAAACGACAAACTGATTCGAATTAAGCCAAAACGTTTATGTTACATACAGAAAATCATCAAATTCCATTCATGCTTGAACTGAGAATGTTGACAATCTTAAACGCCAATTATACAATTTGATGCTTTGGGGTATAAGACCTGGGAGAAATGAACAGTTAGGAGGAAAACTGCCACCCGACCAACAGATGTAGAATGCTAGTCAGAACTCTCTGACAGGTACCTGTCTAGAGAAGGAGTTTGCACACAGAAAACCCTTAACACTAACCAGGAGAGAAATGTACCAAAGAAGATAAAGAGGAAATTCGATTGCTGGCTGATATTAAGATTTTGATTTTTCTGTACATCTTAGTTGGGAGTTTTATCGGACTGGCACTCTGAAATGGAAGGTAAACGATATGTTAGTGCGGGGAGTTGTAAATAGTTGTTTGTTGAGTATGTTTTTTTTACATTACGAAATAAAGTAGCTAAGTTTGACTTTAACTACTTCTGAGTTTTCGAATTTTCGCAGATTACTGCATGAGATAAATCTTTTTTTTTGTGGCCAGTTTTAACTTAAGCAGGAACATTTACCCCGTGTAATAACAAACCACCGACACTTTCCAATGAATTACATAACGAACTCATCCTCAACTGCTGAATCATGAAGAGAAAAGTAAACAGCATAACAGCATAAAACGGCAGAAGACGAGCAGAAGTGCGACTTTCAGCTCATTGTGACCGATATGCCATTCAATAATTTTTACGTTTCTAAAAATGTTTCTCCTGCCTTTATTAGTGACGAACTTATCGATGCTCGTGATTGTATCTCTGTGTGTCTGTATGTGTGCTTGTCCAAGTGGTTTGGTGTGTCTACATCTGTCTGTCTCCGTATCAGTCTGTGTGTTTTTAATCTGTGTTTGTGGCGATTTGTATGTGACAGTAGATATCTCTGTGTGCCTCGAGGTGTGTGCGTGAGCATATTGACGTGTTTACTGATGTTTCTGTGATTTCTGTGTCTGTATATCTGTGCAGTGAGGTATCTTTTTTTGGGATTGAGAGAACAGATGTCAAAACTGACAGTGAGTTTGAAGTGATAATTGTCCTTCACTGGACATTGTACCTTACTCGCTTGGTGGGACGTGAATGTTTCAGAATCTCTGCACTAATCGTCCCAGTCTCTCCAGCTCGTGCCAGCGTCCTCGTTGTATGGCAGAGAACGGTAGGGAGGGAACGTATATTGGGCACTCCACCACCCGGCTTGGAGCTTACTGTCCCATAACAGGCTGGTTCTCCTGGAGAAAAGGAGGGAGAAAGTTAGGGTGGAAGTTGGTGACTCTGATTTTAATGTTGGTGCAGG
>NW_025200985.1:0-6920 GCF_004010195.1 Chiloscyllium plagiosum | reverse complement strand
CATTGTGAGCCAACGAGAAGGTACGCTGCAGCTGTCTCCTTCAGCAACGATCAATTCCACATCCACCATGATATGGAATGCAAAGCGCAGCAAGTACAATGAAGTCAAAGAACTGCACGTTTATCACAGGATGCGAAGCAGGTCAGGCAGCATCCAATGAACAGGAGAATCGACGTTTCGGGCATAAGCCTTTCTTCAGGAGGGAGTATGTAAGACAAAGCATATATGTATGTGAGAGAGGGAGTATGTGTGTGAGAGGGATAGTTTTGAGTAAGACAGGGTGTGAGTTTGAAACTGAGTGTCAGCGTCGACAAACAAAGAGGGTTTAGGTGTGAGATGGAGTACGTGTGGTAATGACTGAGCGTATAAGGTAAATTGTGTAAATGATAAACTGTGAGAGAATGAAAGCTTGTCTGTGTGTGTGTGTGCGTGTGTGTGTATGGAGGGAGTGTGTGTGAGCCTCTGTGTGTACATGTGTGAGTGTGTGTGTTTGTCTGGCGGAGAATGTATCATAAATACATAGCTAGTAAGAATCCCAGATTCATCGAGTCCTACAGTAAGGACAAGGACCCTTCGGCCCAACCTAGCTCATTCCAAAGAAAATGTCCATCCGCGATAACAGCATTTCCTTGCTCTTGGTCCAATTACTGGGGGCGCTAATAGTAGCAAGTTCCGGGTAGTGCATCATCTCGAAATACTTAAATATGTCCTGGATGCCAAACATTTCCTCAAACAATGACATCAGGTCACGCAGAAACATGGTATCTCTTCCGTCAACTGAATATTAATTGTGTGGAATTCAATCTGCACAATTGGCCCCAGTGAAGGGGAAGGGTTTCATATTGCCGACGGCGTCCCTTAGAGATTTTTTATTCTTTTGCTGAGCTGACCTCAAGTCACCATGAACCGCTGTGGTCTGTTAATAGCATTGTTTGCTGTGTTTCCAGTCAATTGGCAAATGGCTTCATTAGCCCCCTTTTATCCAGTTAATTTTCATTATAACTGAAATCCATGTGATGATAATGCTTTACGAGTCATTATTTTATCAACTCGAAAATTGGAGAGCAGGTCTGTAGATATACCACGCAATTGTATAACTGGAAACAAAATCTGTGTTTTTCAATGCGGATTGAAATGGCGAAATAATCATTTTAAACACAAAGTATTGTTGAAAAGGTTCCCACACCACAGAGAGGTCAGCTCAATCATTGCTCATTGTGAGTGCTGCTTCCGCAGCTGTTGGATTCAGCAATGGACGAGGCACATTTACAGATGGCCTGAAACCAAGGGCTCTGCGAGGGGTAATAAGAGAACTGTAGCATCTTCCTGCATGGAATTAGAGTCGTTGTGATGAAAACCGTACAAAAAGACTCTGCGCACCTAAATTTCCACAATGATCAAAAGCCGTCAATGAACTATTTGAATCCAATATTCCAGCACTTGGCGCGTCACCTTGCATGTCTTAGCGTTTTAAGTGCAGTTATAAATACTTTAAAAACGTATTTAGCGTTTTTGCCTCAAATGCTTTTGCAGACAGTCCATTCCAAATTCCCACCACTCTCTTGATGGAATATTTAGTCACCATATCGCCTCCAAAACTTGTGATTTTACCTTAAATCAATGCCCCATCGTCCATCACAGGAGTCAATCTATTCTTTCTGTACCACACCTATCTTTTTTGAACATGGAAATCATGCCCTCTCTCAATCTCCTATGCTTGAAATTAAACAACATCAGTCTGTCCAAACTGTCTTCATCATTCAGTCTATCCATCCCAGGACATGTCCTATTAAATCTCTCCAGGTACATCCTGAGAAATTCTCTCTGCACCTTCGCCAGTGTAAACACGTCCTTCCTGTAATGTGGATTTCGGACCATCACACGGTACTGTGACTCTGTTCTAACCAGCATTTAATATAGTCCCACATGCACATGCCTGCTCTTACACTCTGTGCTTCAATTAATATTTTCATTTCTCACATTTATACCAGACCATATATCTGAAAACTTACTAAGATGACTATGTCATAGCTGGCCAACGTGTCCTATTTCCAGCAATAGTGTGTTTTGCTTGAGGATAGCTGAACAGCTAGTAGGTGGAGATGTTGAATCATTGGGGGAAAGTGTGAGATCTCCAGAACCTCTAAACCACACTCTGCCAGAAAATAAAACTTTCAAGCTTCAACGTAGTCAGTTTATTGCCCCTCATCTATCGGCAGTAGGCCTGTCTTTTAGTTATAAAAAATCCTTTACAGATGTGAACTAGCCACTCTGTGCCTTCTGATAACAAAGGAAAGAACCTGAGAAGGAAAGTTAAGAAACAGAATACTGATCAACAGAAGATTCACCTGAGTAAATCCTGTGGACAGCGATGAAAGTATCACTTTGTAATTATTGCGTCCTCTGCGGAAGCTGATTTGTAAAGTACAGTCATTCTCAGCAAGAACAGAAATCTGCTCCCTGCTTTCTCCAGAATTTGCTCTAACAAACCGGTCAATTGGAAAATACTTTGCTCTTTCAGAAATATTTAGCGATTTGATCTGGCATTGATAATAAAACTAACTCCCTTGTGACGCTTAACACATCAGTACGTTATTAACGATTCCCTCCGAGTGCTCCTGAATGAGACGGATGAAATGATCGACCAATTTCTGCACTTCTGCCCTCACCACTTACCTTCTGGGCAGGTCTCAAACGATTTTAAACGATGTTATTCAGATCTATCACGTTGCAAACTAAATAGTGTGCGAGTTAATGCCTGAGACATAGATACAAATTGGATAGCCAGGGCAAACCAACATTGAACCTGAAGTGGTTTAGCAAACCAATTCTCACAGGTGAGCATTTGAAGCCTGAACGATGCCTGAAGTTCTCAGAGAGATTCAGCACGTCGCTCAGAATCTGTGGAGAAACAGAGTTAAGATTTTAGATTCATTGGTCTTTCTTCACAAGTATAATCAGCTAAGAAATATTGTATTAATATTGACAATTTGGCGGTTTTGAATAGGGAAAATGTGTGGAAAGGAGTGACATGACCAGAGAAGCAGGAGACGAGATAAGTGGGAGAAAGATAAACAGAGACAGAGAAAGAAAGAATACAGCGAGATAACATTAAGGATAGGCAGACCAAAACGAATGTTGATGATAAACACGGGAGAACGAAATGTCGACCTGTTCTGATAGGGAGCCCTCAGTTGGGGAAAACCGTTTGTCTTTGCAAAATGCAGCACGTTTCATGACTGGTCAGGAATATGGACGCAATAAAGCTCATGAAAGGAATTATATTCATAGATACGTAGAATAATACAATGTGGAAATACGCCTTTTGACCCAAACTCAGCCATGATGATAATACTGCCCAACCGGATTATTCCAATTGACCCCAGTTTGCCCATATCCTTTTTAAAGAAAAGCATTATACTATGAAAGGGGGTTGATCATTTCTCCCAGCTCAGCGTGTCCGTGGTATGTTTTAGTTTTGGCCGTCTGCCTGTTCACTGAAAGGAGGCAGTCAGTTTTAGGCTGCTAGCTCAAGTAACAGCTGCATGAAAGAAGCAGGTCCATGCTGGTACCTCTCTCTGATATCTGTAAGACTCTGTGTTTGATTTCCTTTATTACTTTATTGCCAGGAACTGTTGACGGGGATTCCTGCACGTATTGTGAACATCATCGTCAAGTTGGTGTGATCTGTTGCGTTTTCAGATATGTTAGGCTATTCCGCATTCTGTACTCTTTTGTTTGGCATCATTTTTGTCATCTTTTAATTTACATGTTTTTCGTGTAAAACGAAGTGGTTTGACGAGCTGCATCCCGCCTGGAATCTTCGCTTTACACAAGCCCAAAATAAGTGGAAGAAACAAGGACCTGAGCTCCTTTTTTCAAATGGATTGAGAGGGTCCGGCCTTTTCCACAAATATTGGGGTCTCTTTGCTAAATTAGTTCCGTAGTTCCATTTTGGGATTAAGGTTGACTGGACTCCAAGGCAGCGCGTTGTAATTGTTCGTCCTCTTTATTTCTCGGTGTTGAATTCATTTGTTTTCATCAGTGGTTATAAGAGCAATGGCGCTTTCCATAACCATTAGCTTTCTGGAGGTAGATGGAGTGTCCTTGGCTTTTTGCAAAAGTTGATTAAAGCCAAGCTGCTGGAATTCACAGAGAAACTGGGGTTGGAGCTGCCTACTTCCATTCGGAAAGGAGAAGTACTTATAGCAAAAAACTTAGCATTCAAATTTGCTGGAAATGCAGTCAGACTATTCAGAGATAGCCAGAATTCAATTGAAAATGAAACAGCTTGAGGTAGATTCAAAAGACAAGGCAAGGTCAACAGAAATGGAGCAGTTTGAATTATGATTAAAGGCAGAGGAAGGAGCAAAAAGAATAAATCGCTTGGCAGAAGAAAGGAAAAGGGAGATAAGGAGACAGTGAAGAGAGATAGAAAGAGAGAGAGGAGAGAGAAAAGGAGAGAGACGAAAGGCAAAAGAAAATGAGTTTGAAATTCCGAAATTGTCACTTAAACGGGAGTTCAAAAATTCACTTTTCGAAGTAATGATAACTCATGTGGAAGAGCAGAAGATTAAACAGCAAGTGTAGCAGCTCAAATGGCTAGCGAGTATTAGTTGATCTAAAAATCAAAGCTTGTCTTTCAAAATCGGTTTCAATCTTCGAAGCATACACATTGGGAAAAGAGAAAGCCTCATGTGGAAAGGGAATGTATATCTCGATAGTAAGTATAAATTATCACAGGGTGAAAAGGAAAGCTTTGAAGATGACAGAGAAGTTAAGAAGCTTGGCGTTTTCACTGCAATAATGTCTGCTATATGAAATGGCAGTGTTTGCGGTCAGGGAATGTACTGGGAAGCCTGATGGAGGGAAACAGTTTATGCCACAGAATGTTGTTGGAGTGGTAGTGTAAAACGCAGTGGAGGCGGAAAAGCTGTACTAGAATATACAAAATGGTCCGAGGGTTGTTAAGGAGGTAGTACCAGATCATCCTACACCATGTATCTGCCAAGGTACAGTTTACTCACATAGACCAGGAACGTCAGCTAAAGAGGTTAAAAAATGACGATACACAAGACCTTTGACGTTTTAATCTGTGACAGTGAAAAATGAGGAGATATGTACTTCTAAATTATGAATTCCAAAAAAGATGCTAGCAACTGAAATTTACGGTGAGACAAGAAGCATTCAGTTACGAAAAGTGAGCTTACGGTGTTCAGAGAAGAGGGGGGATAGATGTGGTAGGAGTACTGGAAAAACTCTCCGCTCCAGAAATACAATATATTTTACTAAAGATACAGCTGATTCGTAGGATGGAGTGCTGCATATTGTCCTTGAAAAGCTAGTAGAATGTCAGGCAACCGAACGAGTGCAAGGTCCATGTTCTGTGATTTGTTTTCGCTGTTTGGTAACGAGGTAACAAAGTCACCAATTGAAACAGGGGAGATCAAAGAGAACAGATCAGGTTGAAGTCGAATTAACAGAGACCTTTTTGATCAGATAGCTCAGACAAGGCGAGAGTATATAGTTGTCACAAAAGACATCTTCAGAGCAAATAAATTAACGGAATTAAAGGAGAAAAATGGAGATTTGAAGCAATTGTGTCAAGCGCATGCAGGGAAAAAGAATCCGAATATATCCCTGAATGTTACCATTTAAAACGATGTCTTAATGAGGAAATGGAGACCATCACGTATTAAAGTAGATGGGAAATAAGTAGAAGTCCATCAAGTCTAATTGCCAGTGGATTTCAGAAAGGATCAGTTGCAGGTAGCGCATGAGCGATCGCGATGGAGCCACTGAGAAGAACCAACTGCAAAATCACTTTCACTGTCCTGGACTGCAGAAGGATGCTGTTCATTTTTGCCACACATTATATACATGTCAGGTAATTGCAAAGCAAACTGCGTTGCCCGAAAAATACAGCAGGTCAGACAGCATCTAAGGAGAATGAGAATCGACATTTTATGAAGAAGCCCTTCATCAGGAATCAGGCTTGTATGGGGCTGCAAGGAAGGTGCAGAGAACGCAATCGGTAGATGAAGGATGGGAGAATTCGATAAGTCAGAGAGGAAGGTGAAGCTGATAGATAGGACAAACGATGGACAATTCAAAAGAGCGATGTCCAGTTGGAGCCCTAGGTCGGCGATAAGGTTGGGGGACGGGAAACTAAAACAGTGGAAATAAATATTCATCCCATGTAGTTGTAGGGTTCCAAGGCTGAAGATGAGGCGTTCGACCTCCAAACGTCAGATATTCAGGGTTTTGCAATGGAGGAGGTCCAGAACATGAAAATCATTTGTGGTGTGGGACGGGAAATTGTAGTATTTAGCCACAGGATGGTGGGATTAGTTGGCGCGGGGGTCCCAGAAATGTTCTCTGAAATGAGCTGCAAGTTGGCGTCCTATCTCCCGATGTCGAGGAGACCACATCGAAGTCAATGTATACAGTAAATAACATTTAGAAATGTTCTCTGAAATGAGCTGCAAGTTGGCGTCCTATCTTCCCGATGTCGAGGAGACCACATCGAAGTCAATGTACACAGTAAATAACATTTGTGAAAGTACAAGTAAATTTCTGTCGGATGTAGAAGAATCCTTGGACAGAGAAGGTGTGCAGGTACGTTTTGCATATTTTTTGGGGGGGGATGTAAAGATGCTGGGAATTGGGTATTGGCTGGTGGGAGCACGGATCTGACAAGGGAATTGAATAAGGAATAGTTTGTGAGAAACCCTGACAGGAAGGGAAATGTATCCGTAGTGGTGGGGTCTGTTTGCAGGTGGTGGAGGTTGTGGACGATTATGCGATGTATGCGGAGGATTTGAGGGTAGGAAGTGGGGACCGGATGTACGTTCCTTGTTGAATTGGGCGAGGTGGGGTTCACGGGTACAGGTGCGGGAAATGGTGGAGATGCACCATTG
>NW_025200984.1:4806-6917 GCF_004010195.1 Chiloscyllium plagiosum | reverse complement strand
CGTCGATTCTCCTGCTCCTTGGAAACTGCCTGACCTGCTGCGCTTTTCCAGCAACACATTTTTCAGCCCTTATTAATCAGGGAGCCAATCCTGAGGGGTGGGAGGCAGTGGATAGGGCCTTATTAATCAGGGTGCCAATCCTGAGAGGTGGGAGGCAATGGGTAGGCCCTAATTAATCAGGGTGCCAATCCTGAGGGGTGGGAGTCAGTGGATAGGGCCTTATTAATCAGGGTGCCAATCCTGAGGGGTGGGGAGCCGTGGCTAGGCCCTTATTAATCAGGGTGCCAATCCTGAGGGGTGGGTAACAGTGGGTAGGCCCTTATTAATCAGGGTGAGAAAATGAGGTCTGCAGATGCTGGAGATCAGAGATGGAAATGTGTTGCTGGAGAAGCGCAGCAGGTCAGGCAGCATCGATTCTCCTGTTCCCTAGATGCTGCCTGACCTGCTGCGCTTCTCCAGCAACACATTTCCATCTCTGATTCATTCCTGAAGAAGGGCTAATGCCCGAAACGTCGATTCTCCTGTTCCCTAGATGCTGCCTGACCTGCTGCGCTTCTCCAGCAACACATTTCCATCCCTTATTAATCAGGGTGCCAATCCTGAGAGGTGGGAGGCAATGGGTAGGCCCTAATTAATCAGGGTGCCAATCCTGAGGGGTGGGGAGCTGTGGCTAGGCCCTTATTAATCAGGGTGCCAATCCTGAGGGGTGGGTAACAGTGGGTAGGCCCTTATTAATCAGGGTGCCAGCCCTCAGGGGTGGGAGGCAGTGGGTAGGCCCTTATTAATCAGGGTGCCAATCCTGAGGGGTGGGGAGCGGTGGCTAGGCCCTTATTAATCAGGGTGCCAATTCTGAGGGGTGGGAGTCAGTGGATAGGCCCTTATTAATCAGGGTGCCAATCCTGAGGGGTGGGAGGCAGTGGATAGGCCCTTATTAATCAGGGTGCCGATCCTGAGGGGTGGGAGGCAGTGGATAGGACCTTATTAATCAGGGTGCCAATCCTGAGGGGTGGGAGGCAGTGGATAGGACCTTATTAATTAGGGTGCCAATCCTGAGGGGTGGGAGGCAATGGATAGGCCCTTATTAATCAGGGTGCCAATCCTGAGGGGTGAAAGGCAGTGGATAGGGCCTTATTAATCAGGGTGCCAATCCTGAGGGGTGGGAGGCAGTGGGTAGGCCCTTATTAATCAGGATGCCGATCCTGAGGGGTGGGAGGCAGTGGATAGGCCCTTATTAATTAGGGTGCCGATCCTGAGGGGTGGGAGGCAGTGGATAGGACCTTATTAATCAGGGTGCCAATCCTGAGGGGTGGGAGGCAGTGGATAGGACCTTATTAATTAGGGTGCCAATCCTGAGGGTTGGGAAGCAGTGGGTAGGCCCTTATTAATCAGGGTGCCAATCCTGAGGGGTGGGAGGCAGTGGATAGGGCCTTATTAATCAGGGTGGCAATCCTGAGAGGTATGTGACAGTGGGTAGGCCCTTATTAATCAGGGTGCCAATCCTGAGAGGTATGTGACAGTGGGTAGGCCCTTATTAATCAGGGTGCCAATTCTGAGGGGTGGGGGGCAGTGGGTAGGCCCTTATTAATCAGGGTGCCAATCCTGAGGGGTAGGAGGCAGTGGTTAGGCCCTTATTAATCAGGGTGCCAATCCTGAGGGGTGGGGAGCAGTGGGTAGGCCCTTATTAATCAGGGTGCCAATCCTGAGGGGTGGGAGGCAGTGGATAGGACCTAATTAATCAGGGTGCCAATCCTGAGGGGTGGGAAGCCGTGGCTAGGCCCTTATTAATCAGGGTGCCAATCCTGAGGGGTGGGTAACAGTGGGTCGGCCCTTATTAATCAGGGTGCCAGCCCTCAGGGGTGGGAGTCAGTGAATAGGCCCTTATTAATCAGGGTGCCAATCCTGAGGGGTAGGAGGCAGTGGGTAGGCCCTTATTAATCAGGGTGCCAATCCTGAGGGGTGGGAGGCAGTGGATAGGACCTAATTAATCAGGGTGCCAATCCTGAGGGGTGGGAAGCCATGGCTAGGCCCTTATTAATCAGGGTGCCAATCCTGAGGGGTGGGTAACAGTGGGTCGGCCCTTATTAATCAGGGTGCCAGCCCTCAGGGGTGGG
>NW_025200984.1:3781-4238 GCF_004010195.1 Chiloscyllium plagiosum | reverse complement strand
GAGACACAAAGAGAGACAGAGACAGACACAGAGAGAGACAGAGACAGAGAGAGACAGGGACAGGGACAGGGACAGGGACTGACACAGAGAGACAGAGACAGAGACAGAGAGACTGGTGAGAGATCATCACAATTGCCAGGTGAGTATATCCAAGACAGTGAGAGGGAATGGACCGGCTGAAGGATGGCCCAATCTCACAGTCCTGATCGGGGAGGGGGTTGGTGAGGGGGGATTATCACAGATATCCTGCTGGGGGCTGGGACTCCATGGTTGAACATGGGGTGGCATCGAGTCCATTCTGGGCAGTTGGAGCCCCACCAAGTCCTGCTGCCTCCCACCCACTGTGCTGTCATTGAGGACAGAGGGGAGCATCTCGGGCATCAGGGTGCCAATCCTGAGAGGTGGGGGGCAGTGGGTAGGCCCTTATTAATCAGGGTGCCAATCCTGAGGGGTGGGG